>NC_090440.1:1944689823-1944989823 GCF_031143425.1 Pleurodeles waltl | reverse complement strand
GAGCAGTAGGCTTATCAGAGGGTAGTGTTAAGCATTTGTTGTACACACACAGGCAATAAATGAGGAACACACACTCAAAGACTTAACTCCAGGCCAATAGTTTTTATATAGAAAAATATATTTTCTTAATTTATTTTAGAATCACAAGATTTGAAGTAAATACATAAAATGCAAAGTACTCCATATAGGTAAGTAAGGAACTTTGAATTAGAGCAGTAACATACACTGTTTTAGTTAAAATGGCAATAAGCTATTTTAAAAGTGGACACAGTGCAAAAGTCAACAGTCGGGGGTTCAAGGCAACCCCAAAGTCACCGCACCAGCAACACAGGGCCGGTCAGGTGCAGAGGTCAAAGGAGGGCCCAAAACACAGGCACCTATGAAGAACAGGGGTGCTCAGGTTCCAGTTGTGGGGACACAAGTAGGCACACCCTCAGCAGCTCAGGGGCGGCCGGTGCAGTGTGCTTAGCAGGTGTCGGGTGGTTTTCAATACGAATCAATGGAGGGACCCGGGTGGGGGCGCGGGGGTGGTCACTCTAGCAGTGCAGGTAGGGCACAGGGGGGCTTCTCGGGCCAGCCACCAACTGGGCTAGGCAGAGGGTCGCCTGATGGTCACTTCTGCACTGGAGTTCGCTTCCTTCTGGTTCTGGGGGCTGCGGGTGCAGTGCTTGGTCCAGGCATGGGTTCTTTGTTCCAGGCAGTTGCAGTCAGGGGGATCCTCCGAATCCTCTCTGCATGCTTTGCTGTGGGGGTCCGGGGGGGGGGGGGGTCATCTCATGTTACTCACGATGTCGCAGTCGCCTGGCAGGCCTCCCTGCAGGGTTGGTTCTCTGGAGCTAGAGCCGGGGGCGTCAGGTGCAGAGTGTGAAGTCTCACGCTTCCGGCAGGAAGAGTGAAGTCTTTGAAAGTTGCTTCTTTGCTGCAAAGTCGTTGCTGTTTTTGAACAGTGCCGCTGTTAACAGGAGTTTCTTGGTCCTTCGGGTTCAGGGCAGTCCTCTGAGGCTTCAGAGGTTGCTGGTCCCTGTCGAATGCGTCAGTGTGCAGGTTCTTTGATTCTTGAGACAGGCTGGTAGGGCTGGGGGCCAAGTCAGTTGTCGTCTCCGTCGTCTCTGCAGGGCTTTCAGGTCAGCAGTCCTCCTTCTTCGTGTGGGTTGCAGGGGTGTGTTTAGGTCAGGAGGGCAGTAGCCAATGGCTACTGTTCTGGAGGGTGGCTACACCCTCTTTGTGCCTCCGGGGGGGGGCGCTATTCCTATTGGGGGAATCCTCCAAACTCAAGATGGAGGATTTCTAAAGGCAGAGGTCACCTCAGCTCATGGAACCTTAGGGGCTGTCCTGACTGGTAGGTGACTCCTCGTTGTTTTTCTCATTACCTCCAAAAGTGGGGGCTGTGTCCAGGGGGCAGGCATCTCCACTAGCTGGAGTGCCCTGGGGCATTGTAACACGAATCATGAGCCTTTGAGGCTCACTTCTAGGTGTTACAGTTTCTGCAGGGAAAGGTGTTAAGCACCTCCACCCAGTGCAGGCTTTGTTTCTTGCCTCAGAAAGCACAAGGCTCTCACCCCAGGGGGGTCAGAAACTCGTCTGAGTGGCAGGCTGGCACACACACCAGTTAGTCCTGCACTGAAGGATAGGGTCAAATACAGGGGAGCTGTGGAGTTCGTTTTGAGAAATTCACAGACAAAACACTTAATATGGGCACACTGTACTTACAATGTCTAAGAATAGACTGAGACACTGTAGGGGCATAGTGCTCATGCATTTATGCCCTCACCTATGGTATAGTGCACCCTGCCTTAGGGCTGTAAGGCCTGCTAGAGGGGGTGACTTACCTATGCCACAGGCAGTATTTTGTGTGCATGGCATCCTGAGGGGGAATGCCATGTTGATTTTGCCTTTTTCTCCCCACCAAACACACACAATCTCCAATGGCAATGTGCATGTGTTAGGTGAGGAGTCCCTTAGGGTGGCACAACATATGCTGCAGCCCTTAGGGACCTTCCCTGGTCTCGGGGCCCTTGGGACCAGGGGTACCAGTTGCAAGGGACTTACCTGGGTGCAAGGGATGTACCAATTTCTGGAAACAATGGTACATTTTTAGTGAAAGAACACTGGTGCTGGGGCCTGGTTAGCAGGGTGCCAGCACACTTCAGTCAAGTCAGCATCAATACCAGGCAAAAAGTGGGGGGTAACTGCAAAAGGGAGCCATTTTCCTACAAGGTTCATCCAGGTTTCAGTGAGGAAGGCGATGTCTGGGGAGGTTGATGTGAGCAGGTCCCAGAGTTCAAAGGCGTGCTTGTGGACGGAGCGGGTGTTGAGGAGGATGCAGCTAAGGCGGTTGGTGTTGTTGTGGTGCTTGGTGGCTTGAGCGCAGGTGAAGTGTACAAGTGGCAGAAAAAAGGTCCGTGGGTGTGCCTGGCAGGGGCCTGGACGCAGGCGGTGGTGTGGCTGGGGTTGAGCGTGAGGAGTTCTGAAGTGGTGTATTGGCGTCTGGCTGTGTGGGGGGCGCGAGGGGGGCTGGCGCTGGGCTCAGTCCAGGCACCGACGGGCTTGCCTCTGGCGCGCCTGCGGCTGGCATTAAGAAGGAGAGGTGGTGGCGAATGGGGGCAGGAACCGGGGAGAAGGAGAGAACAGAACCAGAAGGCAAAGAAGGCAATAAAACAGAAAAGAGGCACAGAAAAACAAACGCATTAATATAGATTACAAGACACACACACAATACTTACAAAAACACTAGACACCAAGGATGAGGCGCAGGCGGTGGTGGAGGGCCTCGTACTCGTGGCAGCGGCGAGGGAGGGGTCGAGAGCACGACGGTAGTCTGGTGGAGCTGCTCGGCATGCAGAGTGGTGCCTGGCCTCAAGGCTTTCAGGGAGTGGTCCCTAAAGCTGCTTGCGGCCCAGCAGTAGCCAGCATCCAGCTTAACTCCTCAGAGGTCCCGGTCAAGGAGAAGGTTTGCAGGACTGCTCCAAAAACCCCAAGTCCACTTCTTCCCACTCAAGGCCCTCTGGAATTTTGGGTCCACAAAAACAAAAAAGAAGTCTAAAAGGAAGTCGACTCTGTCTCGTCCATCGGCTGACGTGAGAACTTCAGTACATCGTAGTTCTAGGCAACATTCCACAGCATTGATGCCACGTCTGACTCACCTTTTCCAGGAGCTGGAGCTTCCCCCCTTTCTGGTAAAAGACTTTAGAGAGGATCTAATGGGGTCTCATGTATCCAAATCTGGATCGGTGCCTGACGTACCCATGCAACATTCTCTGGTGCCTGTCACGACGCTGATGCCCCCGGCACCCACCCTATTCCAGACGGTCCGCAGCCAGAACAGTGTTACTTGACACCGATTCCACCACCCGTTGTTGCCAGATCGTTCCCTGAGCATTATTTTCAACAGCCAGGCATGAAAGAAGATTGTGAGGGGGGTCACTGGACCCTTTAGAACACCAGTTATTGAGATCTATGGATTGGTATGAGGAACTAGGAGAGGCCAGTGGACTAAAGACCTCTTCCGATACTGGCTTGCTCTTCCCCCACTGTGGCTAGGGAGGAAGTAGCTTCGTATACAATGGTTGTGCGTAGTGCAGCGGCGGTCCTTGACCTCAGACTGCCTTCAGCGGCAGTCAAAGCTAACCCCTTCAGCTTAGGGTTTCCACTTCTGAACCCCTCCTGCCCTTCAATGAGGCACTTACTGTTGTTCTGCTTGTGAACCTGGTCAGAGGCAAGCACAGGGGCTCCTGTAAACAAGATGTTCTGATGAATACAACTACCTGTGGATTCCTCACCTAATGAATAGTCCCATGGCGCCAGCATTCGACGGAAATCTGCTTCCTAGCTTCTGCACATGCTTCTGAGAAAACACCTGGGGCTGCGTCACTTCTATCACCGAAGAAGAATGCCCCGGCGAAGCCGGAGAAGGCAACGGCGTCGACGGATGTGGTGTGACTGTGGGACTGACCTCCCAAGTCTTTCGACGCAGAGCCGAAGGCAACCTCGATCAAGACTCCTTGCTGGAATGGTGTCGTGAATCCCTACAACGCCGGGAGTCTCGACGCCGATGAGACCTCGGCGAGGAAGACTTCTTATGATGCTTCTTTTCCTTCCTTTTTGACTTCGCCATGAAGAGTTTAGCCTCTCGTTCTTTTAGGGCTTTCGGATTCATGTGTTGACATGAATCGCATGTAGCGACGTCGTGGTCGGAGCTTAAACACCATAAACAGTCGGAGTGAGGGTCAGTAACGGACATCTTGCCCCCACACTCCAGACAGGGCTTGAAACCAGACTTTCTCTGATACATAATAACCTCAGCGAAAATCCACGCAGCAGAAAAATACACTGTAACCTCGAAAGTAACAGTAGCTCCCTCAAAGATAACCGTTTTGAATGCACGTAAAAAAGGGAACTGACGTCGGCGAGGACCTCTTATTGCCTGTATGACGTCAGACGGCGTCGCGTGGGCTAATGTGACGTCCTCGTCGACGTGCAGAAGCTAGGAAGAAGATTTCCATCGAATGCTGGTGCCATGGGAGTATTCATTAGGTGAGGAATCCACAGGTAGCTAATGTATCCACCAGAAAAGTCTTTACCGAAGGTAAGTAACTCGTTCATTACACACCACGATTGTCCTGCACCGTGCAACCCTGGTATCCTCATTCAACAATCCACCCCTGACAGGTTGTGCAGGAAGCTGGCTTTCTATATAATGTACTAAAAGAAGTACACCAGGCAGAGAGTTCATCGAATCCCCAGTTGGTTTGCAGAGGCCAAAGTAGATAACTCTAATGCTCTATCTGTGGTAGTGTGGGAGAGCAGTTAGGCTTATCAAGGAGTTGTGTCAAGCATTTTTTACACACAGAGACAATAAATGAGACACACTAAATGAATAAATCCGAGACCCCCCCAAAAAAAAAAAGTTTAAAAAAATATATATATATATATATATATATACCACCCCCCCCCCCCCCCCAAGGTATGTACAAATACTTTTCTATTCCAATAATAGACATCGTGCAATTTTCGGAGTCTTCAATATTAACCCACAGGAGGAAAAAAAGGATGCAGTTACACAGGTAAGTACTTGACTTACAGTCACAGTATTTTAGACTAGCACCGCGCAAGAATCATGTCGGTACAAAACGTGCACCCACTGCAGCACGTGGACAGCTGGGTGCAGAGCTCAAGTGAGAGTCAGTGCCCAATATTAATCAATGGAGTCTGGAGGGGATGAAGACGCGCTGTTCCCAGGTAAGTAAATGCAATGTCAGACATTTGTCTCTGTGGGTTGATGTAGACACTGGGTTTAGGGGTGTGGAAAACTTGAAGGGGGAGGAGGAATGGGGGCACAAGGCAGCACCAAACATACAACCTCAGTGGCAAAGGGGCGCTCCGGCTCCCAATGCTATCCAAAGGAGACTGGGTATCTGCTGAAGAGCTACTTACAAGTGACTAGAGGGAGGTCATGGGTTGATCTGCAGTTGAGTTAAGTACTGGTGGGGGAGGGGGGGGGTGGCACAAGGTAACACCAAACATTCACCCTCAGTGGCAATGCTGTGGCGAGGAGCAAAGTGCCAACACACGGTCTGGCTCCAATGTTATTCAAGGGAGGAGATGACTTCCAGTAACAGGCTGCAGGCTCTGGCCAGGAGCCCAGAAAGAGGTCTAGCCACAGCTGCTTAGGTAAGTTGAGATGCCAGGGGTTGTAGGGACATCACTGGTCCTGCTCCCCAAAGTCGAAGGACTCCGAATGCAGGTGTGCTTTCTTCTGGGGGCACATTATTTGAAGGTGTCATACAGACTAGTAAGACTGGGACCAAGTCTGTTGTCTTCAGACTTCTCTGCTGGGAGACTTGCGTGTTGTCCAGCTCTTCTTAGGTCAACTTAAATCATGAGTTCTAGAGTTCATGGTTGCACTTAAATATTAAATTTTGCGGCATTTCAGGGGTACCAGGTGGTAGTCAAGGGCTGCTCACCTTTAGGGCGACTACACTCCGTCCTATGACAAATTCCTTTGGGAAGTGTGAATAACACAAACCTGATTGGCCTACTTCCTTCCATCCAAGAGGGAGGAATCTGAAAGAAGTGTCCACTTCAGCTCGTCCACTTTAGGGGTGGGCCTTGCCTGAAGAGGGCACTCCTCCTAAGCTGCCTAATTGTCCTGCCTCCAAAAGTGGGTCAGGACTGGGGGAAGGAGGAGGTCGCCCAGGCTTGGGGGAACAGCCTCCTCCTCTACTTGGAGAGGCCTGGGTCGTATTTCGAAGACAGCAAGAACTTTGAAGCTCCCCACCCTAGAATGTCCATCCGGCCTGGATGAGGTGTTATCACCTCCACACAGAGCAGGCCTTTGTTTTGTTCCCTCAAGAGCGTTCTCTCTCACCATAGGGGGCCATAACTCTGTCTAAGGTGTTGCACTGTTGTTGCAAGTGTTGATGCCAGCTTTGATTAGCAGTGTGCTGGGATCCTGCTAACCAGGCCCCAGCAACAGTGTTCTTTCCCTAAAACTGTACCTTTGTTTCCACCATTGGCACAGCCCCGGCACACAGTTAAGTCCCTTGTAAAAGGTACTCCTGGTACCAAGGGCCCTGTGGGCAGGGAAGGTCACTAAGGGATGCAGCACGTATTATGCCACCCTCAGGGACCCCTCACTCAGAGCATGCACACTGCTCTGCAAAGACAAAGTCGACATAGCACTTCCCTGTGACATAGTAAGACACCCCTCTAGCAGGCCTTACATCCCTAATGCAGGGTGCACTATACAATAGGTGAGGGAATAGCTGCATGAGCACCATGCCCCTACAGTGTCTAAGTCAATTCTTAGACATTAAGTGCAGGGTAGCCATACTGAGTATATTGTCTGGGAGTCTGTCATTGCGAACTCCACAGCGCCATAATGGCTACACTGAATACTGGGAAGTTTGGTGTCAAACTTCTCAGCACAATAAATCCACACTGATGCCAGTGTGGGATTTGAGAAATACACACAGAGGGCATATTATAGATTCCCTCTGAATGTTAGCTCAACTACTAGTGCAAGGCTGACCGGTCTGTGCCAGCCCGCCACTTCCAGATGACCACAAGGGGTGAGTGCCTTGTACACTCTGGTCAGAAACTAAGCCTGTCCTGGGTGGAGGTGCTTCACATCTCCCTCTGCAGGAACTGTAAACACCTGGCGGTGAACCTCAAGCCTGGTGTTGCAATGTCCCAGGGCACTCCAGCTAGTAGAGATGACCATACCCCCACCCCCTCGGAGCCACCTCTGGTCCTTGACCTAAGGCAGAGTGCTTCCAGATGGCCGCCCTCCGAGCCCGGCCATCTGGCCTCACCAAGAACTCGGGGCATCTGGTCGCCCTCCGCGCGGGTTTGCTATGGCACATCCAGATGGCCGGGCTGCCCCGGAAGTCCCGATGAGGGCTCATTTGCTCCCTCGTGCCCAGCCAGGGCTCCAGGAGGTCAGGTGCGTTCTGGCCGACGGCCCCCTCCGTCACTCGGTGTGCACCAACTCCAAGGAAGGGCCTAAACCTTCCTCCGGATTACTAGGGACAGGGTATGCCGGACCCCATGTGGTCCAGTGGTTCTCGACCGGGCGCCCAGGGCCCGGGTGGCGCGGCCGCCTCACACCCTCGTCCGATGGGTCTCTCTTCCGAACCTGGCTGCCCAGAGAGCAAACCGTCGTCCTCTTTCCCCCGGGTCCAGCCAGCACCGTACACCGATCGATTGGGCACACTTGGTCCGTTTGGGGATGGACTGCTTGGCCAGCCTCAGCTGTTGTTTCAAGCAAAGAGCTTCCACCCAGCCAGGGACCGCCCAACTTGCGGGCCTGCCATTTCTCAGAGGCCCTTCCAGGCAGAGTGAAGGCCAAGCAGCCCGCCAGTTTGCGCCCCCTCCAGTGTGGTCCGACCAGAGTGGAATGGGGTCGGGTGGTGCCAGGTCCCGGGAAGCCGCCGCCCCCCCCCCGGCGGTCCGGGCACCCGAGTGCCGTCGCTTGCCTCTTCCACCCAGCGCATTTTCCCCAGCAGGTCAGAACGACCGTTCCGTGGGGTGTCCCCGCCGGTCCCGGCTGGCAGGCACCCCTGTGTCCCACGCTCAGGCTGCACTTCGGCCCGGCCGTCTCCCTCCCGCGGAGGCGGCCGGTGCCCGCCGGTTCCCGTGCGACCGCCCTGTCCTCCCCCTCCGGTGGGGTGCAAAGGACGGTCCGAGATAGGCACGCGGCTACCCCCTCCCCTCAGCAGGTGCGGCTACCTGGTTGATCCTGCCAGTAGCATATGCTTGTCTCAAAGATTAAGCCATGCACGTGTAAGTGCACACGGCCGATACAGTGAAACTGCGAATGGCTCATTAAATCAGTTATGGTTCCTTTGATCGCTCCATCTGTTACTTAGATAACTGTGGTAATTCTAGAGCTAATACATGCCGACGAGCGCTGACCTCCCGGGATGCGTGCATTTATCAGACCAAGACCAATCCGGGCTCGCCCGGCCGCTTTGGTGACTCTAGATAACCTCGGGCCGATCGCACAAGATATATGTACACAAACCAACATTAGGTAAGTAATAGTAATGCAAATAGTGTAGAATTACAATAGGAACACAGAGGTATAGGGGCAACACAAACCATATACTCCAAAAGTGGAATGCGAACCACAAATGGACCCCAGACCTATGTGAGCTTGTAGAGGGTAGCTGTGACTGTAAGATAACAGTGAGGGTTAGAAAAATAGCCCACCCCAAGACCCTGAAAGGTAGGTGTAAAGTGCACCTACTACCCCCAGAGAGCACAGAAGTAGTGATAGAGTGTTTCTGCAGGAAGAACAAACACCAGCAATGCAACATCAGTGGATTTCCGGACCTGAGTACCTGTAAGACAAGGGGACCAAGTCCAATAGTCGCAACAGTGTCAAGAGTGGGCAGGAGCCCAGGAAATGCCAGCTGAGGGTGCAAGGAAGCTGCCACCTGTTGGAAGAAGCTTGGAATTCTGCAAAACAGAAGAGCACTAGGAACTTCGCCTTTGGAAGATTGATGTCCCACGTCGCGATGAAGCTTGCAGAGGTGTTCCCATGCAGAAAGACCGTAAACAAGCCTTGCTAGCTGCAAGGGTCACGGTAGAGGTATTTGGGTGCGGCTGTGGCCCAGGAGGGACCAGGATGTTGCCACTTGGAGGAGGAGGAGACAGAGGGGGCACCCAGCAACTCAGGGAGCCCTCACAGAAGCAGGCAGCACCCGCAGAAGTACCTGAACAGGCACTTGGAAGGAAAGTGAACCGGAGTCCACGTGAAGTCACAAAAGGGAGTCCCACAACGCCGGAGGACAACTCAGAAGGTTGTGCACTGCAGGAAGGAGTGTTGGGGACCCAGGCTTGGCTGTGCACGAAGGAAATCCTGGAGGAGTGCACAGGAGCCGGAGCTACTGCAAATCACGCGGTACCCAGCAATGCAGTCTAGCTTGGGGAGGCAAGGACTTACCTCCACCACACTTGGACTGAAGAGTCACTGGACTGTGGGAGTCACTTGGACAGAGTTGCTGAGTTTCAGGGACCACGCTCGTCGTGCTGAGAGGGGACCCAGAGGACCAGTGATGCAGTCTTTCGGTGCCTGCAGTTGCAGGGGGAAGATTCCGTCGGCCCACAGGAGATTTCTTCAGAGCTCCTGGTGCAGGGAGGAGGCAGGCTACCCCCAGAGCATGCACCACCTGGCAACAGTCGAGAAAACCGGCAGGATGAGGCGATACAAGGTTGTTAGTAGTCGTCTTTGCTACTTTGTTGCGGTTTTGCAGGCGTCCTGAGCAGTCAGCGGTCGATCCTTTTGCAGAAGGGGAAGAGGGAGATGCAGAGGAACTCTGATGAGCTCTTGCTTTCGTTATCTAAAGAATTCCCCGAAGCAGAGACCCTAAATAGCCAGAAAAGGAGGTTTGGCTACCAAGAGAGGTAAGAGCCTATCAGAAAGAGCCTCTGACGTCACCTGCTGGCACTGGCCACTCAGAGCAGTCCAGTGTGCCAGCAACACCTCTGTTTCCAAGATGGCAGAGGTCTGGGGCACACTGGAGGAGCTCTGGGCACCTACCCTGGGAGGTGCAGGTCAGGGGAGTGGTCACTCCCCTTTCCTTTGTCCAGTTAAGCGCCAGAGCAGGGCTGGGGGGATCCCTGAACCGGTGTAGACCAGCTTATGCAGAGATGGGCAGCATCTGTGCCCATCAAAGCATTTCCAGAGGCTGGGGGAGGCTACTCCCCCCCAGCCTTTCTCACATTTTCCAAAGGGAGAGGGTGTAACACCCTCTCTCTGAGGAAGTCCTTTGTTCTGCCTTCCTGGGCCAGGGCTGCCTGGGACCCAGAGGGGCAGAAACCTGTCTGAGGGGTTGGCGGCAGCAGCAGCTGCAGTGAACCCCCAGAAAGGCAGTTTGGCAGTACCCGGGTTCTGTGCTAGAGACCCGGGGGATCATGGAATTGTCTCCCCAATACCAGAATGGTATTGGGGTGACAATTCCATGATCTTAGACATGTTACATGGCCATGTTCGGAGTTACCATTGTGACGCTACACATAGGTGGTGCCCTATGTGGAGGGCACACATGTAATGGTGTCCCCGCAATCACACAGTCCAGGGAATTTGCCCTGAACAATGTGGGGGCATTTGCACCCAACCGTCACCAGGTGAAGGTTAGACATATAGGTGACTTATAAGTTACTTATGTGCAGTGGTAACGCGGACGTTATTTCACTCAGGCTCCAGTGGCAGGCCTGTGTAAGAATTTTCCAAGCTCCCTATGGGTGGCAAAAGAAATGCTGCAGCCCATAGGGATGTACTGGAACCCCAATACCCTGGGTACCTCAGTACCATATACAAGGGAATTATATGGGTGTACCAGTATGCCAATGTCAACACATACAGGGCACATACTTATGAGCACTGGGGCCCTGCCTTGCAGGGTCCCAGTGACACATGGACCAAAACAACATACATACAGTGAAATATGGGGGTAACATGCCAGGCAAGATGGTACTTTCCTACATGCTGGTACTGGGTGCTAGGGGTTGCCTTAAACCCCCCCAATGGTGGGCTACCTATGCCCCGGAGATTGAACCGGTAAGTGTGTTACTTACCTTTGAAAATGTACTGTACTTACCTCCCCCAGGAACTGTTGAAAATTGCACTGGGCCCACTTTTAAAATAGCATTTTGCCATTTTAATGAAAACTGTGTATAATATTGAATCTATTCAAAAGCTCACCTATTACCATGCAAAGTACCTTTCATTTAATGTACTTACCTGCTAAATAAATCTTGTGGCTATAAAAATAAATTAAAAGAATATTTTTCTATATAAAAACCCATTGGCCTTGAGTTAAGTCACTGAGGGGGTGATTCTGACCTTGGCGGTCTTTTCGCAAGACCGCTGAGTTACCGCCGCGGTAAAGACCGCCGACCGCGGCGGTATGCCGCGGCGCGTATTCCGACCGCTGGGAGCGTTCCGCCGGAAAACCGCCAGCAGCCACACTGGCGGTCGGCGGGAAAGTGGAGACTGGTCAACCTCCACCGCCACACCAGCAGAACACCGCCCACAGAATTACGACCCACATTTCTGTGTGGCGGTCTTCTGTTGGCGGTCACGTCCCTATGGCTCCCGTCGCCTCCCGGAGGACCAACGCAAGGTAAGTTGATCGTCCGTGAGGGGAGGGGGTGGGGGGGGGTGTTGTGTGATGTGTGCGTGCATGGGGGTGTGTAGAGGGGGTGTGTGAGTGCGTGCATGCGGGCGGGGGGTGCAGCTGTGCCTATGGGCAATGTGTGTAGTTCGGCGGGTGCGCATGTTGGCATGTATGTGTGTGGGTATGTGCCCCCGTTGTGTATGTGTGTGTGTAGGGGGTGTGCATATGTGCATGTTGGGGGTGCGTGCATGTCGGGGTGCGTGTATGTGCATGTCGGGGTGGGGGGGGCAGGGGGTTTGTAACATCTCTGGGGGGTGGCAGGGGGTGGAGGGTGTGGGGGGGGGACTCGTGGGGGGTAGTGGGGGGTGGGGGAGACCCCTATCAGTTGCCCAATGTTGGGTTTTTGGCAGTCCTGGCCCCCACAGTTCTTGCTTGGGTGCCTGCAGATGCAGGGGGAGCAGCTCCTGTACTCCAGAAGAGTTCTTGGTGATTTGTGAAGCACGGACAGCGCTCCCTGTTTTTTGGAACCTGCAGAGGCAGGACAGGTCAGTTGCACCTCGAGGGCCAGGTACAGCAGACAGGCTGGCAGGGTTGGCATCACATCAGTCGTGCTTCTTAGGTCTCTAGTTTTTCAGGCTTCTTGCCCACTCCTTTTGTGTCACAGAAGAAAATCTGAGAATCTGTGTAGGAAAGTGCCCTTGTTGGCATGGTTGCCCCCCACTTTTTGTCTGATATTGGTGATAACCTGACAGAGCGTGATGGGATCCTGCTAACCAGGCCCCAGCAGTAGTGTGCTTTCCCAAAACTGTGGCATTGAGTCCACATTTAGCACACCCTTGGTACACAGTTAAGTCCCTTGTAAAAAAGTAACCATGGTAACAAGGGCCCTGTTCCCGGGAAAGTCCCCAAGGGCACGTCTTATGCCACTCTGGTGACCCCTCACCTAGCACATACACACTGCCATTGTAGATTGTGTGCGCTGGTGGTGATAAAAAAGGCAAATTCGACATGGCACCCCTCTCAGGGTGCCACACCCACAAACTACTGCCTGTGGTATACGTATGTTAACACTCAAGCAGGCTTTACAGCCCTGAGGGAGGGTGCACTACCATAGGTGAGGGCATACCTGCATGAGCAATATGCCCCTACAGTGTCTAAGTCCATTCTTAGACATTGTAAGTCCAGTGGGGCCATATTAAGTATATGGGCTGGGAGTTTGTCATTATGAATTCCACAGATCCATAATGGCTACACTAAAGTCTAGGACGTTTGGTATCAAACTTGTCAGCACAATAAACCCAAACTGATGCCAGTGCTGGTTTTATTGAAATGTGCACCCAGAGGGCATCTTAGATATGCCCCCTGTATTTACCCAATCCTTTTAATGCAGGACTGATGGGTCTGTGCCAGCCTACCACTCACAGGCAAGTTTCTGACTCCATGGGGTGAGAGCTTTTGTGCTCTCGAGGGCCAAAAACAAAGCCGACACTGTGTGTCGGTGCTTCACACCTCCACCCTGCAGGAATTGTAACACCTGGCGGTGATGCTCAGGCTTCTTACCTAGAAGCTGGCCTGATTCTGAGTGCCCCCAGTCTCCATAGGTTCCCATTGTAAAACCCAGCAGCCACTTTGACCTCTGCATTCAGCCGGCCCCGTGTGGCTGCTGGAGGGTGCTAGGGGCTAACTCGAACTCAGACCCATGGTATTATAACCCCCCCAGAGAATGGAACTGTAGGTCTGGTACTTACCTCCAAAACTGTACTTTATTCCCTACAGAACTGTTCCTGAAAATTGCAGTGTCAACTTTAAAAACGGATATTTGCTATTTTCGCATTAGATTTATATTGCCAAATTACAACAATTAGGTATAGATACATATTTTGGATAATTACTTGTAAATGTACTTACCTGCAAATTTATTCTTGTGGTTCTAGGAATAAATGGACAAAAAACAATTTTTGATATCTAAAAAGAATTGCCCCGAAGTTAGGTCTTTGAGTGCATGCTTCATTTATTACCTGGGTGTGTGTGCAAAAAATGCTTTCCACTACCCTCTGATAAGCCAAAGTGCTCGACCACAGTACAACAAAACAACATTAGTATAATATAGTTTTTGCCTCTTAAGACTCGGTGAATCCCTGGACTCAGTGCAGGCTATATCTCATTTTGATATAGCATATCCAGAGCCAACGTCCTACAATCTGGTATCAGTGGTTCCCGTAAATACTCAATTTAGGGGGTGGTATTGAGAGTGAAGGGTAGTAATCACTGGAGTACTGTAGGAATCTGGCCTGGTGTGTGGTGAGTACCTATGGTATGATCACCTTATACAAGGTCCATGTATCCCTTATGAGTGAGGTCGAGTCAGTGTCAAGGAAGCCAGGCTCTCTACAGTTAACTGTGGATAAGCAGCTAAGGCTTATTTAGGAGACAAGCAAAGATCTCATGCAATACCACTGTAGTCATACAGGACTTACACAAATGAAAGAAGGCACTCAGTGATACGAAAATAAAGTCTCTTTATTAGAGTAATACAAACACTAAAACACTAGTTAGGCAATATTCCAATAGTAGGTAAGTAAACATACTATACATGTACAGTAACAATCAGGAATACACTGAAAAGCAGCAGACAAAACTGAAGACTGGGGGGGGGGTTAGGTGGATGCAGGAGTTGGTCGACGGTGGAAAGAAGACGGGCAACACTGGGGCAGATGAGTTCCTGGCTGATGCAGTCGACGTCCCACACTGGATGAAGGATTGCAGTCAGTCTGAGGAGTAGAAAAACCACAAACAAGACTTGGAAAAAGGCAAATCTCGCAGTTGGCTAGAAGTGGAGCTCTCGGGGATCGGTAAGGCCAAGGTGTGGTGGGGCTAGGGGTCCTCAACCCGCAGGGGACGTCCCCGGCGACCCTCGGCAGTGCAGAGAGTCTAAAGAAGAAGATGCAGCCCACACAGATGACTCAGGCAAGGAGCACAGGAGTCACGGTGAGGCCCATGCAGGACACTTAGAAAGGAGTCCCACATTGCTGAATAACCATGCGAAGGGCCGAGTGTCGCAGGGAAGAGTGATGCGGACTGGAGCTACACAAAGACTGAAATTACCCTGGAAGAGGTGCCATCAAGCCTTGTCAGTTGCAAGAGACGCTATGCATGGAGAAGGGAAGGTCCTACCTTCACCCAAGCTGGACAGCTGGTAGAGAGGATGCCGAGGACCACTCCAGACCACCACCTGTGATGCAGGATCCACACAGTTCTATAGAAGAGGAGATCCGTGCAGCTGGTTGTCATTGCAACAGAATGCCTGCAGATGCATGCGAGTGACTCCTTCGTTCCAAGGGAAGTTTGCTTCTCAGTGCAGACTGAAGACTTGCTGCCCTCATACGATGCACAGCCGGGGAAATGTTGCAGTTGCTAGAAGAAGCCAGAGAAACAATGTTGCAGAGCAGAGGCGTAGCTGTAGATGCGGATTGTAGGTCCTTGTGGAGTCCAGTCGCGGCTCGAGTGGCCAGAAGTTTCAGTAAATGATGCAGATAATGCCTGCTGGAGTCTTGCATGTCGAATCTTGGAACCCACCCAAGAGGGAGACCCTAAATAGCCCTGGACTATGTGACCACCTCTCAGGAGGAGGCTGTGACATCACCTGCCTGACGTGGCCACTAAGATGCTCCCAGAGGGTCAAGATGGCAGAATCAAAGGGACAGCTGGAGGAGCTGTGGGCACCACCCCTGGGGTGGCGATAGACAGGTGAGTGGTTATTCCCATTTCCATTGTTCAGTTCCAGGACAGAGCAGGGATTAGGGGGCCCTCAACTGGTGCAGATTGGTTTATGCAAGGATGGCACCAAATGTGGCCATCAAAGCATACCAGTGCATTTGCTGTACACACACACAGGCAAAAAAAAAAATGAGGAACACACACTCAAAGACTTAACTCCAGGCCAATAGTTTTTTTGTAGAAAAATATATTTCTCGGGATCCTCTATGCAGGCGTCGATGTGGGGGTGCAGGGGTTCATCTCAGGTTACTCACGAGGTTGCAGTCACCTGGGAGTCGGGTGAAGTCTCACGTTCCGGCGGGAAGAGCGAGTTCTTTAAAAGTTGCAAAAATGTTGTTGTTGGTGAACAGTGCCGCTGTTCTCGGGAGTTTCTTGGTCCTTCGGTTCAGGGCAGTCCTCTGAGGTCGCTGATACCTGTCGGATGCGTCGCTGTGCAGGTTCTTGGAGTCTGGAGACAGGCCGATAGGGCTGGGGCCAAGTCAGTTGTCTCTGCAGGGCTTTCAGGTCAGCAGTCCTTTGTGTAGGTTGCTGGAATCTGATTTCCTGGGTTCTGGGTCACCCCGAATTACTAAGTTTAGGGGTGTGTTTAGGTCAGGAGGGCAGTAGCCAATGGGTACTGTCCTTGAGGGTTGCTACACCCTCTGTGCCTCCTCCCTGAGGGGAGGGGGGACACATCCGAAATCCTATTGGGGGAAATCCTCCAAACTCAAGATGGAGGATTTATAAAGGCAGGGGTCACCTCAGCTCAGGGCACCTTTGGGGCTGTCCTGACTGGTGGGTTGCTCCTCCTCGTTTTTCTCATTATCCTCGCCTGCCTTGCCACCAAAAGTGGGGGCAGTGGCCAGAGGGGCGGGCATATCTACTAGCTGGGATGCCCTGGGGTGCTGTAACAAAAGGCATGAGACTTTGAGGCTCACTACCTTTCTGCAGGGGGAGGTGAGAAGCACCTCTACCCAGTACAGGCTTTGTTCCTGGCCAAAGAGTGACAAAGGCACTCTCACCATGTGGCCAGAAACTTGTCTGGTTGTGGCAGGCTGGCAGAAACTGGTCAGCCTAGCACTAGGAGTTGGACTGGTATTCAGGAGGCATCTCTAAGATGTCCTCTGTGTGCATTTTTTTAACAAATCCAACACTGGCATTTGTGTGGGTTTAATTCTGAGACGTTCGATACCAAACTACACAGTATTCAGGGTAGCCATTATGGAACTGTGGCGTTCGTTTTAACAAACTCCCACACCAAATATTTAGTATGGCCACACTGTACTTACAATGTCTAGGAATGGACTTAAGACACTGTAGGGGCATATTACTCATGCAACTATGCCCTCACCTGTGGTATAGTGCAACCTTACTTAGGGCTGTAAGGCCTGCTAGAGGGGTGACTTACCTATGCCACAGGCAGTGTGATGTGGGCATGACACTGAGGGGAGTGCCATGTTGACTTAGTCATTTTCTCCCCACCAGCACACACAGGCTTTGAGGCAGTGTGCATGTGCTGAGTGAGGGCGTCCCCAGGGTGACATAAGACATGCTGCAGACCTTACCTGCATCAGAGCCCTTGGTGCCAGGGGTACCATTTACGAGGGACTTATCTGGGTGTCAGGGCTGTGCCAACTGTGGGAACAAAGGTACAGCTTAGGGAAATAACACTGGTGCTGGGGCCTGGTTAGCAGGGTCCCAGAACACTTTCAATCATAACTGGCATCAACAAAAGGCAAGAAGTCAGGGGGTAACCATGCCAATGAGGGATTTCCTTACAATCTAAAATGAACTTTTTTTTTTATGGATCTTGCATCAAAAACATTTCTCAGCAAAATGGATACCATAGAATCACACATCACTCACATTAAAATTAAATTACAGGTAAACAATACTTAAAACAATGTGTTTAAGAACTGTAAAAAGTCATTAGGTCAAGACTCTGCAGAACAGAGGTAGCTCTAACCCCCCAAAAGGCTGGGGCCCAGGGCCAGAGCCCAGTTTACCTATGCCTTAAAATGCCCCTGAAGCCTTTGTGCCCAGAAAGAAATGCTTGTGCCCACCACTAACAAAGAACTGACCATATTAAGCAATGTGTGTTGATGCTGTGATAAAAAGGACGGTGATGTGTTTGGTAAGTATGAGTGAGGTGATCTACAGACACTGGTGCAACAGAGTCAAAAGTGGCAGAAAAGGAATGTGCATTCACTTTGAGATGTTACATATCGTATCAATCAAACATTAATAGATTACAGCAAATCACGTGAGGTTCGAGGTGAATTAGCTGTATGAGGTATGTGTACGTGTGGAGGACTGATCATTTGAAGATCTATGTCTTTAGTTATCTTCTGAATTGCTAAAGTGACAGTGTGGCCCTGAGATGCAGGGAGAGGTTATTCCAAGCCTTGGCTAAATTTCGAGAAGGAGCGACCTCTGCTGTTGGCTCGATGGATCCATGGGGTGTCTTCAAGTGAGAGGGAAGCTGATCGGGGGTGTCTGGTCTGTCATCTGTTGATTTGTTGCCTTGCAGGCGTGGGTTAGCATCTTGAAACGGCATCTCTTTTGGATCGGGAACAAGTGCAGCTTTTAGGGATTGGGTGTGATGTGGATCATTCAGGGGAGGTAGAGTACAAGAATTACCTCGGAGTTCTGTATTGTCTGGAGTCTGTACAGGAGGTCTGCTGTGATTCCAACATAGAGCGTGTTTCCGTAGTCCAGGCTGCTGGTGATGAGGGCCTGCATGACGGTTCTTCTGGCGTCTGTTGAGAGCCACCTAAAGATCTGGCAGAGAACGTGAAGGGTGTGGAAGCAAGCAGATGAGACAGCGTCAACTTGTTTCTTCATGGATAGCTCACTATCCAGGTTGGTGCCGAGGTTGCGGGCGTGGTCCGTAGTGTGTGTGCTGAGCTCTAAGGACCACCATATGTCAGTCCATGGAGAGGTGTTGTTCCCAAACATGAGGAGTTCCATTTTCTCAGTGTTGAGTTATAGACAGTTGTCCTTCTTTCAGCCTGCTACGCTCATTATGCATATGTGAAGTTAGATTTTGTGGGGAAGAGATCTTCAGAAGGTGAGAGGATGAGTTGTGTGCCGTCAGCATAGAAGAGGATCTATTGAACAGGATGTGGTGGGAGACGGGGTGAAAACGCAGGAGGATGAGCACTGCTGTCTTCCCACAGTCCAGAAGGGCTCCAATGTCATCTGTGGCTGCAATCAAGGCTATCTTGGTGCTGTGATTAGCTCGATAGCCAGACCGGGAGGGGTCCAGGAGGTTGTGGTCTTCTAGGTGTTGGGCGAGTTGATGGTTGACCTCGTAGCTGATGGTGTTGTTTCCAAGATTTCAGGTGTGGTGGGGGCAAGGGTCTATTGGTTCTCCCAAGTGGACAGAGCACATGAAGATGACAGCTTCTTACGTGGTGAGGAGTTCACATTGAGTGAGAAGGTTTTCTAGGTTGGTGTTTGTGCATGTGAGCTGGTTGATGCGGTCTGCTGTATGCATTGGAGGGATGGCATACGAACGTTTTGTCTGCTAGTGCGCTCTTATTGGTTTCTTTCATGAGGCAGTGGTATTGGTTAAGGGTGGTCCTGAATGCGGTGCAGTCTTCTGTGTTTTTTGTTTTTGCCGATGAGCCACTTCCTTTCATGTAGTCAGCAATTACATTTGAAGGAGTGCAGTTCCTCTGTGAACCAGCTTGCTCTTTTGCTGTACGCTTTCACCTTGGCTGTCTTGGTGGGGGCGATGGTGTACGGGCAGTCTGTGATCCACTGCGAGAAGCTCTTTGCTGCTTATTCCAGGTCGTGTGTAGAGTCTGGTTGGTGAGAGCTGAGAGTGTTCCACTGTCCTGCGATGTGGGTAGGGTTTCCAGGAGGTCCCTGGAGTTAGCATTGTTGAGGTGGAAGCCGATGTTCCCTTGAAATATGCATGGCTCAGAGTAGAGTGTTTGCACGGTCATGAGCTCTGGGATGGCGTTGCAGAAACTGGGGTGCGGTCTTGGTGGTCTGTAAGCAAGGGTGCCTCGGATGTTGCTTTTTCTGTCTGTGTGGAATAGGAAGTTGAGGTGTTTGGTTACCGATGGTGGGTCATCAGGGGATGTTGTGCAGCAGATGGTCTTCCTGTAGATAATGGTGTTTCTGCCTCCATGCTTGACAAATCAGTTGTGGTGTGTTACCTTGTTATCTTCAGGGATGGCAGTGGCGATGTCTTATGCAGAGGCGGGGTTGAGACAGGTTTCAGTGAGGAAGATGACACCCAGAGTGAGGGATGAAGATAGAGTCCCAGACCTCGGTGGCGTCTTTAACTATTGAACGTGCATTGAGTAGGATACACTGCAAAAACCCACTTTACCACACTATACATGCATCATAATTTCCTAACACGTTCAAGCAAACACTCCCTTTAACACACTTGAACCACAAGAACAGGATATTCAAACACAGAGATAACATACCTACGAACATAGGGAAGCTAGACGATCTGGAAAGTTTTGAAAGCAATTCTAAGAAACCTGCACATTTGCAAGAACGAAATTGAGTAGGGCTGCTGAAGGAATAAAATTTTGCTCTCAGCACAGAACAAATGGAACTGAAAGTTTGACAAATTGAAACCCTCACGCCAAGTTAAGAAATCAATTTTTCACATGCATGAGGTAGGGGTCCTAGCACTGACCCTGGTCCAGACACGGACAGGCTTCCCTTCAGCACGCCAGTGGTGCACCAGCTCTACACATCCGCTGTGCGGCCTCCATTAAGTAGGTCCTCGGGGGAGTGCTAGGAGGCGGTGGACGAGTCTAGACAGGAGGTGAGAAAGCAGGCAAAAATGGGGGACAAAAGGAATAAACAGAAATTGGATTGGTTAGTGTGAACTGAGTGGCCTGGAATGGATTGAGTTGAAGTGGACTAAGGTGGAGTGGATTTGGCCAGATTGGAGCAGGGAAGATTGATTTGGATTGGTGCAGATTATTTGGGCATGTAATTTTGGATAGAAGCGGGGCAGATTGTTGATGAGCTAATTCAGTTTCATAGAAGAGGGCATATACAAACCATTGCATGCCTGCACACGGAGTGTTCCTGCTTTATCAACTGGTCTGTCCACGGGTAGACAAACAGCTAAAGTCATAGCCTGTCCATATGTCATACTCAGCTCAATGCTGGGAAGGGTATGCACTCTTGCACTTACCAGAGGCTCCAATGTGTTGATGTCCTTTATTTTGTTGCCACTCAGGTTTAAACGTGCAAGGCATGCCATCTGCTCTGCCAAGACTTCAAGACCCCTGGAGGTCCCATTATCACTTAGTTCCAACTAGTAAATAGAAAATACACCACAGTATAACAGCCCTGCTACATCCACATTACAGAAATAAAAAGTTGCAGGTACTTGTAAATTGCAAATTAGGATAACCTAACATTTCAACGCAAATTATACAGGTTAGCACTGCAGAACCCATATGCCATTACAGACGTTGCACCACCCATCACCGAGAACCTAATGTTCATTGTACCCCTGTATTTACATTCTGCAGGTTGGGGAGTATGGAGAGGTCCGCTACTGACACCAGATTAATGTTAATCATGCTGAGGAACTCCAATTTTTCAAAGTCTGAAGTGAGCTATGTGATCTTTCTGTCATCTGCTGACAGTTGTCCAGCACCAGGCGTTTAACCTGATTGTGTTTTTTTTTTTTTGGAGGGGTGGAGCTGGCAGAAAAGATAAAGAGAACATGCCCTGAATGCCCCTAACTTTACTCACATTGGTAGCTGGTTAAATTAATTGCTGGCCAAATGTACTCTGGTAAATCATTGAGAGGAACGTGCAGGGGGCGAGCACATACACGGGTCTAACATAAATTGCCATGAGCAATAGGGTAAAACAATATGGAATTGATGGACACAGTAAACAACCGGACACCCCAGGTGAGGTGCAAATGATTAAAGCAGTCCCGGCATTATGCAGATAACACTGTAGAAAAATAATTATTGCATTCTTAAAAAAGGTAACAGAACTTAACTGCAATGTTTAAATAAATCTAGACATATTTAAACATTGCACACTTAATAGATTAATTGTAAAAATAAAAATAAATTGGGGGAGGGGGGCTGATTAGCTGTCAGAGAGAGTGCATGTGCTGCCCAGGCGTGACCGGAAAATGGGGAGAAAGCAGTGAAAATGAGGCAGAAAGCACTAAGAAAACAAGGGGAAAGGAGGGAGAAAGCAGTGAAAACAAGGCAGAAAGCAGTAGAAAGCATTAGAAACATGGGGAGAGGTGGTCTAGGACCTGCCTAGAATGTGTTCACCGAATCTACTACCTACAGGGTAGTCTCAGACTTTTCTGCCATTTTGTGTATTCCTAACAGGTGTTTTAATACCATGCTTCATTTTTTGCAGAAAACAGAACAGCTCGGTTGGTACTGTTCATAATGAAGGCTGTGGGTTACATCAATGCACAATGAATTATGCTATTTTACAGCTGTGGCATGCTTATGCATATAGATTTGCTGTATTTTCCACATAATCTATTATCAGCCCCATAATCCACAGATTTAATTTTAAAAAATGTTGCTTCTAACACAAACGATTTGCAAGTTACCTAAAAAGCAGCAACACATCTTGCTGCACAGTATATGGCCCTTTTAATGCTTAAGTTAAAAAAAAAAAAAAAAAAGTAAACGCATTACACCACATAATCTACTTTTCTTCCCTCATAATTTACTCAACGATGCAGCATTTTTTGGCCCTCCACTGCCACATATCTCCCGTGGCCCTGGTTATATCAGAACACCACATAGCAGACAACACATTAACAAAAGTGCTGTCTTAATGAAACAAAAGGTGCGCGGACAGTGCTTAATTTGAGCTTGTTGTTTCCAGTGCTGAACACCAGCACTTATTTTTCAGGGCCAGGGCTTATACTTTTGCCTCAAGCATTTGCTGCGAGGCAAAGACACACGTGGGAAAGACGGAGGCAGGGAAAAACGAAAAAGCGCCACAAAGGGAGAAAGTAGAAAACTGCGACAGTGAGCTGAAGGGGCAGGGAGAGGCTTTATATGGATTGAAGAGGCCCGATATGGCTTCAGGATTACACTGCCTCACTATTCAGTGCTGGCAGATTTAATTACAGCAGCCTCGTGTTTTAAAGACGGGCTTTGAGCACCAGCACCTCTTTGTTACAAATTAAGCACTGTGCGTGGATGTTTGTTTAGGGCAGGTGAGAGGGTTAACGGTATCTACAGTTACAGCATATGGTAGCTGGAGTAAAATGTAGTCCTGGGCTGGATGGGAAAGGGTATTGTGGTGGCTGCGAGGGCCGATTGCCTCAGGTAGGGCTAATGCCCCGCAAAGCATGTTTGATTCAGTGCTAATGTAAAGAGCTCGTTCAGACTTAAAGTGTTAAGAGTGGAGCATCACATGCATGAACGGGAAGTCCCAGTGCTGTTCCCCTGCATCGACCAACTGCAGACTGAAATGGATAAAGGCTACATCCGATCAGGAAATGCGTGCAAACTCTGAAAATGCTGCCTGCAGCTCCCTTTATACTAGTTTTCACGTAGCAAAAGGGGCTGTAGTGTGCCCTTCAGAAAGTAAATGCACTTTTTTTTTTACTAGTTTTAATGCCATCGCCATCTGCTGCCTTCCAGTACTGTGAACAGCTTTTTCTCTATCACTTATAAAAAGTCCCACAGTACCATAAGAAATCATATTACTGCTTAGGCGACCCTTATTTGTTAAGAAAGGCCCTCATTTTTAGGGCAAGCAGCAGTGTTCCTTGTGCGACAGGGTCTCTCCACTGTATGCAGCCTAAGGCGGATGACTGGAAGGTTCTAGTTGCAGCAACATATGCGCAGCATTAATGAGCATTTCAGCGCAGTCACGTTCTACCCCCATGAAAATGAAAACACCAAGAGGTCTGTCTCACCGAAGGAGATGGCGCCGTCTATTCGTCGGAATCGGGAGGCCCTCGGCTGCTGCTGCTCCCACTGGGAGAGGACGACGACGAGCCTGGGTAGAGGGCCGCACCGACCGAGAGCCCTGGCCGGGTCCTGGTCAGGATCTGGCGGTAATGGAGGCCGGAGGCAGGCAGGCCCAGGAGGCTCTCCTCTGCGGCATCCTCCCGCCGCTCCGTCGTTCTCATCCCCACGCCGTCCGTCCGTCTGTGCCCTGGCAGGCGGAGCAGCGGGGGCGGGCGGGAGGATGCCATAGAGGAGAGCCTTCTGGAGTGAAAGGGGGCTTCTGATCAGCTGCTTCTGTTTTTCAAAAATTGATGCATTGTGTATTTAAGGATGTTGGGAATGTCATTGCTTTTCAGGATGATATTTTGATCTACACAGCTACAAAAGAGGAACACTATACGAAGTTGGACAAGGTGTTGTCAATCCTTAGTGATAGGGGTATGACGATTCAATTCGACAAGTGTACATTGTTAACTAATGAAATAGACTATTTAGGTCATTCTATTTCAGGAAAAGGTATCACACCTATTAAGAATTCTCTACAGGTGATACAAAACATTGAGGAACCCAGAAACAAAGACCAGGTTCATTCCTTTTTAGGCCTATGTGAGTACTATGCTAAATTTGTCAAAAATTTTAGCGATTTAGCTATGCCTTTACGTGTATTACTTAAGAAAAATGAAACATTTAGGTGGTCTAATGATCAGGTTGATGCTTTCAACAAGTTAAAGAAGTCTATTGTAAATTCGAAACCACTTTCTCCATATTCTGGTGATGCAGTAAATGTTATTACTGTGGATGCAAGTTCAACAGGATTAGGAGCAGTATTAACTCAAGTCAAAGGGAATGTTGAACAAACCATTGCTTTTGGTTCTAGGGCATTGTCTGAAGCTGAGTGTAGGTATTCAACTATTGAACGTGAGGCACTTGCCTGTGCGTGGTCCGTTGAACACTTTAAAATATATATATATGGGGGAAACATTTCAAATTGAGAACTGATCATAAACCACTGATTTCTTTATTATCTAAAAATGGCACGGGTAGAGCGTCTTCAAGACTCATACGTATTTTAGCAAAATTGTATGAATCTTATTTGCCAGGTACAAGGAATACCAGAGCGGATTGTTTTTCGAGATTATCTGGCAGTAAGGAAATGTCTACAGATTCTGAAGTGATTGAAGAATGTGTTGTTGCAAGTGTGAGAGATGCAGTAGTGTCAATTTGTGAAGTCATTTCAGAAAAAGAATGGGTTTCAGCATATGACAAAGATGAAGTTCTTGGAATTGTGAAGGGTTTTATCATAAAAGGTTGGCCACAAGAGAAATCTTTAACAAAGGATTTACAAGTTTTCTGGAAAGTTAGAAATGAATTGTCCATAGAAAAGGATTTGTTACTTAAGGGTGAATGTTTTGTACCTCCTACAGAAATAAGAAGAAAGTTGATTTCTATAGCTCATATTGGACATTTAGGACAATCTGGAACTATTAAAAAATTGAGAGATCAGTTTTGGTGGCCGTACATGGATTCAGAGGTAGTTGTTTTCATTAAGAATTGTTTGTTGTGTCAGGATTCTGATAAAGTTTTGAAGACACAGAAAACTGAGGTTAATGTATTACCGTTTCCAGAACAACCATGGAAGGATTTAGCTATGGATTTACTTGGTCCTTATGAAGGTATTAGTTTGGAAAAAGTATATATATTGGTTATTATTGATTATTTCTCCAAATGGGTTGAGTATAAGTGGATTGAGCGACCCAGTACTGATGAGGTAATTGAGTTTCTAAACAATTGTTTCAGAAAAGAAGGTTATCCTGATAGTATCACTACTGACAATGGTACACAGTTTACTTCTTCTAAATTACAAGATTTCTTGTCTAATTTAGGGGTTAAACATAAACGAACTGCTTTATATGCACCCAATATGAACGGTTTAGTTGAAAGATTCAATAGAACTTTAGTAGAGGCAGTGCAACTGGCTCTAAATGCTAAGATTAATGTTAAGGAACATGTTGCACAAATGATTTGGTCTTATCACTGTACACCTCATTCTTTAACTAAATTTTCACCGTTTTTGATGTTGAAAGGAAGGAAACCAAGACTAGGTCTAAATCCATCTTGGTTGCAAAACAATGTACAGATTTATGATATGAATAGGATATACAATGAGGCCAAGGTGAATGTTGAGTTTAGGAACAAAAATAATTGCAAGGAAAATGGACAAAGGAGTCTAAGTTTAAATGTTGATGATTGGGTTAAGATCAAGCTTCCCACACATGTCAGAAAGGGAGAATCAAAGTATTCAAAACCTTGGAAAGTTATTAGGGTTGGGAGGTCTTCAGCTATGTTGAGTAATGGTTCATGGTGGCATTGTTCCAGATTAGCACGTGTAAACTTTGAAGGCTGTCACAAGTTAAGTCATCTATCTGATCCTGATTTTGGGTGTGAATCATTCAAGGCTTATTCAAACAGTAGAACAGGTTATACCGACAATACTTTGTTGGGTCATCGTGAAGAATATAGTTCTTCAAATGTTAATATGAATGAGTTTGGTGTCAGGGCCAGCAGACATAAAAAATTGCCAAACAAATACAATGATTACTTAATGTATTAGACAACTTTTATTTAGGGTTTAAAAAAAAAAAAATAATAATTATATTACGAGGTTTTAAGAACGTATATTACAAAGTTTATGGCAGTTTTTATTTTTTATTTGTTTGGTTTTATTCACTTGTTTATTTCATCTTGTTTGTTTGAAAAGAAGGAGATGTGTAATAGTGAATTTAGATTTTAGAATCTTGTGAATGGAACGTTTTCTGTCGGCTTACGATCAGAAGCGTTTTGTTCGTTAGGAGCGTGTGTGAGTGCTCCAATAAAGGTTACTTGCTTAAGGACATCGTTGTTCCTGGTGTCTTATGATTACAACATCCTCCCGTCCGTCCGCGCTGCTCCGTCGTCCGCATGCCCGCCCCTGGAGGCTCACCTCTGCGGCACCCGCACGCCCGCTGCTTCTCATCCCCTTCCTTCGTCAGGTTGTGCCCTATTAGCGGTGCGTGCGTGCGGATGCCGCAGGGCAGCCTCCTGGGGTGAGACGGGGTTCTGCTTTGAGAGCAATTCCTCTGCAGGCCCCGTCCGTTGCGGGGCAGCCTCGAGGGGGGAGACCGGGTTCTGCAGGCGGACTATTAGGGATAGCGCGCTTGAAATAGCTGAAAGTGCGCATGCGCACAATTATGCATGTGCGCATGCGCACAATTATGCATGTGCGCATGCGCACAAGCGCATAAACCGCAAGCGGACTATTGTGGATAGTGCGCTTGAAATGTCTGAAAGTGCGCATGCGTACAATGTTACGCATGCGCACAAAATACCTGCGGACTGCCACGGACGGGATCCTAGCACATACGGTACACCGGCGGCTCCAAGTCGGGGGCGGGGCTTCGCCGGGGAAACACCACCCTCTCCCTCTCTTAATGGCCCCTGCTCACCGGGGGCAGTGCGAGTCACATGGCCCGAAGTCTTTCCTGTGGAATACCACCTTAGAGAGCAGTGGGAGCACCCACCTGCCTGCTCCTCTGAGGTAGGGAAACTAGCGCTGAACACATGCTCCCATGAAAAATCCAGCACTTGCCAGGCTTTAACACAACAGGGGCAGCGTTGTAGTCCTATGCTGACCCCTGGGAGATCATTGGGGCCCACAGAACCACGGTACAAACAGTAGGCTAGCACATAAAGCAGCAGAGCAGGGTGGCATTCCCTTTTGCAATCCTGCCGATGTCAGGCAGCAGGTCAGTGCCACAAGTCCAGCAGCTCAGATGGTGGTTCCTTTCTGGCAGCACCAAAGTCCTCAGGTGCAGCACGTCCAGCTAGGAGCATCTGGCGACAAGTCACATGCAGTGTCTAAACACAGGGGGAACAACTCTTGTACTTATACTCATTTTGTCTTTGATCTCAAAGGACCTTTAGAAGTGCAGAGCATCCCCTTTCAACCCCAGCCCTGACTCCAGACATCAGTAGGGGGTAAACAAGCCCTTTGTGTGAGGGCAGGACACAGCCTACACAAATGTAAGTGTGCCCGGCTCTCCCTCCCCCAGCCCAGGAAGACCATTCAGTATGCAGATGTAATCATGTTACACTTCCACCCTCCCTGTGTAACAGCTGTCAGGAAAGTATGAACAAAGCCCAGCAGACACTCTACCCCAGACGTGGATTGGAGTCAGGCTGCAAAGCACAAGAGTCATGAGCACAGAGGACTCCCCACTTTCTAAAAGTGGCATTTCTACAATAGTAACAAAAAGTCCACCTACACCAATAAGCAGGATTTCTCATTACCATTCCAAACATACTACACAGGCCCAAGCTATTGCTCATAGATCAGAAATTACTACTTAGACATATGAAAGGGCAATGCAATTCTATGAGAGGAGTAGAACTCACAGTAGTGAAAAACTAAATAGACTGTTTGTCACTACTAGGACATGTAACACATAGAAAATATATGTCCTACCTTTTGCATACACAGCACCCTGCCCATAGGTCTACGTTAGGGGTGTCTTAGGTGTCGTAAACAGGGAGTTCAAACCCTGGCAAGTAGTTTGACTTGCCAAGTCAGTGTGGCAATAAACTATGCAAATGGGGAGAGCCTCCGGGCAGTGGCAGGCCTGACACATGTTTGAAAGCCTACTTCTGTGGGTGGGGCAATCTGCGCTGCAGGCCCACTCATAACATTTAATTTACAGGCCCTGGGTATATGATATATCACTTTAAAAGAGACTTACAGGTAAATTAAATAAGCCAAACAGGTGTTAACCAATTATATCAAGTTTTAGGGGCGAGAGCACATGCACTTTAGCACTGATTAGCGTGTAAAGTGCCCAGAGTTCTAAAGCCAACCAAAATGAGGATCAGAAAAATAGAAGGAGAAAGGCAAAAAGTTTGGGGATAACCCTGCAGAAAGGGCCATCACGAAAACTCCTGCTTGGCCAGCGAGAGCAAACACAGGTTTACATGCCCGCGCTGATGCAGGCAGGGAAATCACTATGTTTCACGGTGCGCTCCCTGGGACATAGCTACTGAGCTGGACCCAGGGGATGGGATCCCTGGTGCCATTAATGGCACAGGAAGGTGGCCAACATGCCCCCTCCCCCCAATTTGTTATATTTTTGGCCCTGGGTTTGGGCTGTCCAGGACTTTTGAGGCTCGGGGAGTGAGGTCATGTGACCTCTCTCCCCTTCATGAATACAGCTATGGGGGTGAGATCCCTGGGAATAAAGATAATAAATGCAGCCTGGCCACCATTTTTGTTTTGCTTTTCGATCTCACAGTAGTCCTGTGGGATCACAGCATTGTTTGCTTTTTTTTTCTATTTGAACCCAGGGGGCGTCCCTCTGCACACCCCACTCCCCAATTGGCCCCAGGGGATCAGGGGATCCCTACCCTGCCCCCTTATATTATTAATTGTTTCTAACTTCAGGATAGGGGACTAAGTCCCCAAGTCCTGTAATGGTTGCCAACAACTTATTTCTCATGTTGCTGGCAGCCAATCAGAGCCTTAGCTCTCTTGGGAGTCTGACTCTTGTGGGAGCAGATGGCCCAAAGAAAATAAAGCTCCCTGGGCCAATCAGAACTCTCTAATTTTAAATTGCTGCTCCCACAAGAGTCTCTTGAGGCTCTTGCAGACCCAACCATCCAGACATACAATTATATTTCACGTTTAATTTCTGAAAAACGACTTAACAGATTTACACCAAATCACAAAAACACAAACTGTGGACCAATATCTAGCTTCCAGTTTAATTTGGTGTAATTATGTTCAGCAGTTTTTGCTGTAGCTTTGTGTAAAGAAGTCTATGGAAAATGCATGGGAATTTTGCGCTGTAGGATCCCCCTTTTTTTCTCGGCCCCCACTTTACAGATCACCCTAAAACATTCCAGGAAGGAGCTGAGCTGGATGAACCCTTTTTTTGGAAATTGTTTTGAAGATTCAAAAAATGGGGCTAAAGTTATTAGCTAACCAAAAATGCTCTTGCTACAGAAAAACAGACCTAACTATAACTACCTATTGGGGGCAAATAGCCAGTAGGTAGTTATTGTTAGGACCAACTTTTCCCATAGACAAAGCATTTTTTCGTTTTGCTAATAACTTTGATGCTCTTTAAAAAACTTTCATAGAATTTTCCAAAAAAGTGTCCTACTTTGTGTAATTCTGCATGGAAAGTTTTGGGGTGATTCGTCAAGTGGGAGCTGAGAAAAAGGTGGGGTCCCAAAACACTTTTCCCCATTCTGTGTCTATAGAGATTTTGCATTCTTTAGACATGGCTTCAACCTGAACCGTTGAACGGAATTACACCAAATTTGTCAGTAAGCTATATCTTGGTCCGCAGATTGTTCGCACATTGGGCATTTAGTAATTTGGTGTAAATCCGTTCGGTAAATTCTGAGTTGTTTTAGGTTAAAAAATATAGATGCATAGGGACGCAGATTCTCTGGCAATCCACCTGCGGTGGATCCGTTGATCTGGGATAAAAGCAAGGCCCTGATTGGCTGGTCTCAACCTGACAGAAAAGTTGTGGCCACCATTTTGTTTCTCGCATAGGTGTAGTGTGGGAGGGGAAAGGAAAAGTGCAAAAACACATAAGGGTTCTGGATACAGGTATCCTTACCCCATAGGACACTGTTAGCCCTGGCAGCTTTTTGGTGTGTCTCCTCTGTCTTTTTGCCTTTTGACCTCCTGGTTTTGGACTCTGTTTTTGCTGGTTTATTGTCTCTGCGCTCTTTACCACTGCTAATCAGTGCTTAAGTGCAAGTGCTCCCCATATATATTGTACTGTGGATTGGTTTATCCATAATTGGCATGTTTGATTCACTAATAAGTCCCTAGTAAAGTGCCCTGGAGGTGCCCAGGGCCCGTGAGTCAAATTCTACTAGTGGGCCTGCAGCACTGGTTGTGCCACCCACATTTGTAGCCCTGTAAACGTGACTCAGACCTGCCACTGCAGTGTCTGTGTGTGCAGTCTTAAACTGCCAATTCGACTTGGCAAGTGTACCCACTTGCCAGGCCTAAACCTTCCCTTTTAGTACATGTAAGGCACCCCTAAGGTAGGCCCTAGGTAGCCCCATTGGCAGGATGCAGTGTATGTTTAAGGTAGGACAGATACTAATGTGTTTTATATGTCCTAATAGTGAAATACTGCCAAATTCGTTTTTTACTGTGCAAGGCCTGTCTCTCTTATAGGTTAACATGGGGGCTGCCTTTCAAATATCCCTAAAGCACAGATACCCTTTGAGAGCAGATACAAATGTGGAGTCTAGGGTCTCTGAAATCAGAATTTAAAAATACATCTTTTAGTGAAGTTGTTTTTTAGATTATTAGTTTGAAAATGCCGCTTTTAGAATGTAGGCATTTTCTTGCTTAATCCATTCTGTGACTCTGCCTGTTTGTGGATTCCCCATCTGGGTCGGTTTGACAGTTGGGCTGTTCACACCTCTCTGCTGTTCACACCTCTCCTCTAGACAGTAACACAAAGGGGACTGAGGTGTAACCTGCATATCCTGATGAGCCATCTGTGCTGGAAGGGAGGGGAGGAGTGGTCACTCACACCTGAAAGGACTGTGCCTGCCCTCACACAATGCAGTCTCCGACCCCCTGGTGTGTGCCTAGGACCTGGCCTGGACAAGGAAGGATCTTGCAAACACTTGATACTTTGCTTTGAAATTTGCCAACTTCAAAGGCAGAAAGGGGTATAAGAAGAAGAGCCACAACCCCAGACTTTTATAATCTTTCTGGAATCAAGAGGAACCTCTGCCAAGCAGAAGAGCTGAAGAGCTGGAGGAGGAATACTGTCCCTTTGCTGTGTTGCTTTGCTGGACTGGCCTGCAGTTGCTGCTTCTGCCTTAAAAGAGTGCAAAGGGTGAACTTTGCTGTGTGTCCTGCTTGAGAGAGTTGTCCAAGGGCTTGGAGTGGAGCTTGCCTCCTGTTGGAAGTCTCAGGGACACCAAAGACTTCAATTTCCTCAACCTGCAGCACTGGGAACTGTGTGTTTTGTGCTCTTCAAGAGGAAAAACCACTGCGCCACCGCCAACGAAGCCACTGGCCTGCACCGTGACCTGCCGACGCCGCACGGAGTCACATTGCCCTGCTTCGCACCACGACCCTGGTCTCACCGATGCCATCATCAGACGACTTCACTGAGCCGCTGCTCGCACCGCGACCTGGGGGCCCCGCACTCCAGCATCGCCTGCTCACACTGCAGCCTTGGCCTCCCCGACAACGCCGTTCCTGCTGACACCAGCGACGCTGCCTGCACCGTGGCCTGAGGACACCGCTCGTGAGGTACACGAAGCACTGTCCTGTCCCACATCGCAGCCCCGGTCCACCGACGCCAGCATCATCGACTCCAGTGTTGTCACATTGCCCTGCTTCGCACCACGACCCTGGTCTCACCGATGCCATCATCAGACGACTTCACTGAGCCGCTGCTCGCACCGCGACCTGGGGGCCCGCACTCCAGCATCGCCTGCTCACACTGCAGCCTTGGCCTCCCAGACAACACCGTTCCTGCTGACACCACCGACGCTGCCTGCACCGTGGCCTGTGGACACCGCTCGTGAGGTACACGAAGCACTGTCCTGTCCCACATCGCAGCCCCGGTCCACCGACTCCAGCATCATCGACTCCAGTGTCGTCACCAGGCATCTTGCCTGCACTGTGGCATGTGGGCACCACTCGTGAGGGTCACGAAGCACCGCCCAGTCCTGCACCGCTGGCTTGGGTGTACTGACGACAGCGCTTTAGAAACGCCGCCACCCCTGCCTGCAACGTGACCTGGTGACACTGCATGTCGCATCGCCCCGCTTCACACCCCAGTCCTGGTCTCACCAACGCCGCTGGACGCCATCACCAAGCTGCTGCCTGCACTGTGACCTGTGGGCTCTGCACGTTGCATCGTCCAGCTTTGCACCGCAGCCCCGATGCCATCCACGTCAGCGCTCCTGACTTCATCAGCCCGGAGTTCAATCCGCATGTGTGTGACTTCAAGGGCCCGATGACTCCCGCACCGACTCCGGAACCGACACCGTGACGCCAGCGATGCCGCTTTCCGGCGCTCACCGCAAGGATCACGATGCCCTGCAATTCCAAAGGTACTGTTTTGCTGGTCTTACTGACACCGTAGCTGGCACACAACACCGCGGCTGGCCAGAACTATTGGTTTTATTGATCCAGGTGGAGCTATCGACTTCCAGGAACTGTATTTTTGAATAAATCTTGCAAAATTCATATCTTTAACACTGTATGTTGGATTTTTATCGTTTTGGGCTTGTTTTGCACAGATAAAATATGACTATTTTTCTAAAACTGGTGTGGTGTCCTTTTGTAGTGTTTTCACTTATTACTGTGTGTTATGTGCAAATGCTTTACTCATTGCTTCTGAGATAAGCCTGACTGCTCGTGCCAAGCTACCAAGGGGGTGAGCAGGGGTTATCTGAGCAGGGATCTCCCTTATCCTGACTAGAGTGAGGGTCCCTACTTGGACAGGGTGCAAACCGACTATCAACTAGAGACCCCATTTCTAACAGACACATAGAGGGGTCTCTTAGGGACCTCAGATGGGCAAAAAATGCCCAATTTATTTTTTTCATCCAGTCCATGGATCCATTGCGGGGCTCAGCATGGCTCCCCGTGTAAACTTGCAGTAGATCCACAGGTCCACAGAAAAATGGAAAAAAAACACCCAAAGGCCATGCGCAGCTTGGTTGTCAGTGCATGCAGGAGGGTCGACCTCAGAGCCTGGCCTATGGCCAGGCACTGCATCCAACCCCCACCGCACGCAACCCTTGGCTGTGCACGGCACTGGTTATATTAATGTACATGCGTAAAAGACCATAGAAATTCACTGAAAAAATACAAAGGTTACAAGGACACTATAGTTAGGTGCTGAATTTACTCACACAAAACCATGGAAATTCAACAGTCATAGTTATGTTTAACTCAAGTACTATAACTCGCATCCTAAGGAAACTATACCTCGCTGCCCTGCCATGCACAGCCAATTACCCCACATATTACGTCATTGATGACGCCTTCTATGGCATCACTGATATTATCACTGCCACATTTGCTATTAAATTAATGATGAGAAATCGGGAACGCAAGTTAAAGCTACCTTAGGGCACGAGTTATAGTTACTTGAGTTAACCATAAATAACTGCTGGATTTCTATGGTTTTGTGCAAGTAAATTCAGAACCTAACTATAACGTCCCTGTAACTTTTGATTTTTTCCAGTGAATATATATATATATATAAATATATATATATATATATCACAAAAGCCAAAAAGACACAGCATTGCAGGAAACAATATAGGCATATTTTAATCTCACTCAAAGGCAGCCAGCAGAGTCAGGTACCACAACGCGTTTTAACATTCTGTCTTCTTCAGGTGGTATCAATCTGTTAGCACATTGTTGTTTTCCAACCCGTTTTATAGGCACACAAGGCATTATGGGATATGTAGTTGCAATTACTGCTAGGAGCATAATTAATTATAGTGCAGGCACAATCAAGGTTAGTATAGTTCCATTATTCATGTCTTTTTCACGATATTCTTGTGCAAATTATTGCTAGTGTTCTCTTGCTATTGACAACATATACATCCTCAAATGCCTGCACTATTATTAGCAGTCAATAAATTACTTGTTTGAGCATTACATCTGCGTGTTAGGGAAAGTTCATAATTAATGCCCCTGCCTCCGGACCCTCTGGGCATTAAAGGGCCACCTCGGCATTGCAGGGTACGAGTTCAAAAAGGACTGTGCTCACCAGGTTGCTTGGTAAATTAAGTTAGCTTCCATAGGAGATTTTACTGAAAGATACAGCAAAAATTGCGGAACGCATTTACACCAAATTTGGCATTGATGTAGAACCTGACTCATAAAACATGCGTTTCTTGATTTAGTATGAATCCATTCAGTAGTTTTTGAGATATTGAGGGTTAAAACAGGTGCTGTGTGGTATTTGAAGGGTTCACTCTTTTAAACTAACCAGTTAATCCTGTCAGTCACATTTTCATTTTTTTAGCCAATGTGATTGGCTGAAATAGGGATGAAAATGTATTTTTTGGCAATCTTCAAACTAGTGATTCTGCGCTGACTCAAGAGTTTTTTTTGTACTGTCAAAAAATTAACACATCCACAGGGATCAACCTAAAAGATGACCATCCTCAGTGTAGTGCTGAGGGATACCTCGAGGCATGGAGAATATACACTCTTTCTGAGTTGACTTGAACGAGATCACCAGTGGCCATTTTCAGTGCTGTATTCAACTACGATTGTGTCCCTGACCCTCGAGTCAGATTAGACTTGTTTCATGCAGTTTAGAAAAAAACACAAGCTAAATGCTAAAATTAGTGTCTTGATTTGCTTGTAAGGCGGAAGGTAGGATGTAGGACTTGATTGCAGATCAAACCCTGTGCTGAAGCTCCACTGCATAGTGCCTCCTGCAGATTAGACACACGCTCTAGATGCAAACCAAGCTCTGCATCCAACCTCTGCTGGTCACTGGTCGGAACGGATGGTGTGTAATGTTACTTCCAGGAAGCGTACTTAGACCATTTGTTCATCACATATGACATATTTTTCGGCTATTACAGTAATTTAGATCATGTGGCATTTAACAAACATTTGTTTTGTAATGCAAAACATGCTTTTGGGGTGCAAAGCCTGCAACTCAGAAAAATCAGAAACTTTGTGATGCCAAAACTCAGACTTGCGAAGAAAATTCAAAGTATTGGGACAGATCATGACTAGGCCACTGTGTCAGAGTTGTCAAACACTGGATGATGACTAGGTGCCTTAAATTAAACTTATCTCATCGTAAAAGAGATTTCCTGAACCTGAAGGGATTACAAGAGCTACCATCCTTGATCAATCTGGCCTCAGAAACTTGGAGCCCCACCAACAGAATTGACAGAAGTGAGAAACCGAGAAGTGATCATGGAATTTTTGTGTCCTTGGCTCCCCATCTAAACCAAGTCATGAGAAGTGCCTTCTGCTCCGTGCACACTTTGTTTCACTCTCACGCACTTTAACATTCAGTTGTCTCATTACATCCAAGTACGAATACAGAGGTGTATCGTTTGTTGTGTTAATGCACAAAAGAATTCCAACTCCAAATAGTATCATCAGCAACTTTTTCAACGTGTTTTATACATCTGTAGGTAAAATCTAATCAGGCACAATAGTTATGTTCCACTACATGTTTCCTCACCCACTTTTTATCAGCAAATAATACAGGGGGTCCTATGTGTCTCCAAGACTTGAGCTAGGCACTAAGAGTAATGCCTAAGTGTAGCCACATTTTTGCAAATTATCAATTTTTTATCCATTCGTTACCTTCATTTTCTTTTGGCACTAATTCTCAACCACACCTTATAGCCACCCTTCTTTTTGCCAGCAGCAGCCCATCACTATAAATACAAGCCGAAGACAGGAGATCCTTGACATATACTGACAAAGCCTTCAGTGCGGAGGGTTCCAGCACACCATCCATCATATCTGAAATAGTGGAAAAATAGCTCTTCAGTAGGTTGCACGGCACAAGCACAACCGTGTCATGTGTATAAAGTTAGCCTCTGCACTGTATGTCAACCTCCAGGCCAAATGAGTTACATTTCACAGGTGTATTGCAGAGTGGCACACACACCAATCCGACAGAATACAGTCACATACACAAATCCACCAGACCAAAGGTCAGTGCTAAAGTGGAGGACCCAACACCCATACCGTTACGCCAACGAAACAATGCCCATCACATTATGACCCACGAATCACCACGGCGGACATTCAACGGCAGTAAACCATTGGCGGTACACACTGCCGCACTCAGAATGGACCCCCACATACAAAACAACACTACATTGGCCAATGCAAAAAACACACACCTGACACCCATTCACACACCACACCCACACACTCACACCAATAGAAAACACACACTCACATTACCCACAACCCTGTTACCAACAACAATTTCTGCCAGGAGATTGACACTAACAGCACAGAGACAACTAGACACACACACCCCACCACATTATTCAACACACTCTAACCAAAACACACCCCACAACAACCATGGAACCACAAAGGCACCCTCGTTTCACCGAGAAGATAAGGGTCATGGTGGAGGAAATTGTCAGGGCAGAGCCACAGCTGTTTGGAACACAGGTACAGCGAATATCCATTGCAAGGAAGATGGAGCTATGGCGGAGAATCATGGACAGGGTGAACGACGTGGGGCAGCACCCAAGAACAAGGGACGACATCAGGAAGAGGTGGAACGACCTACGGGGGAAGGTACGTTCCATAGCAGCAAGGCACCAGCTCGCCATACAGAGGACTGGCGGTGGACCCCCCACCTTCTCTCCCCCAGCTCACAGCATGGGAGGAGCAAGTCTTGGCAATACTGCTTCCTGAGGGACTCGCTGGAGTAGCCGGAGGACTGGACACTGGTAAGTCAACATTTAACAATTAACACCCCCATACCTGCATGCCATCACACACCCTCCCCTCACTCCCATCACTCCACTCCATCCCACATACTGCACCTACACAAATGACTAACCACAATGCCAAGCCCCGCATGCCACACCCCTCCCTGCCCTGCGTGGACACCCATCACTAAAGCATGCACAGCATAAAGAAACTAACATTCTCACAATACATCACCATACACAAGCAAAAGGTGGCAGGGCAACACCAACGATAGAGGGGAAGCCACGGATGTACATTATGTCATACACATGGTGCATAATACATCATTTACATCCCCACAGGTACCCCAGCAAATGTCAGTGGAGAGGAGATGCCACCACTTTCCAGTCCCCCAACAGAAGAGGCCCCCAGTGATGACAGTAACTCTGGACTTCAGGATCTGGAGGACCTACCCGGCCCATCAGGGACCACTGGACAGCTGGTCACCCAAGCACAATCACAGTCCACCACAGACCCTCACCCATCAGGACCCAACACCACAGCACCCATCCAGCGTACCTACTGGGAGGCTGCTGTGCGCCAGTGGGAGGACAGGACCAGGGTCCTAACTCTCCAGGGGGCACTCTCCGAGATCCTGGGAGCCTACCAACATTCCCAGGGTACGATCCTTGTCAATGTGCAGGAGAACAGGCTGCTGCAGGAGGGACAGCATCAGAGGATCAGGGAGGACTTTCAGGCCATCAACACCACCCTGATCTCCATAGCAGTGGTGCTGGCAGACATGGCCAATATCATGAGAGAGGCAACAGCACATGAGCGGGCCCCTACCACTAGCCAGTCAACTGAACAGCCCTCCACTTCCGCTGCCGCTAGTGGCCAGGAGGCCCCGCCATAGGACCCACAGGCCACCAGCATCTCTCCCCCTGCAGAAGGTGAACCACCCCGTAAACGTTCCCTGTGACCCAGACAGAAGCCAGAGACTCTTGCCAAGACCTCCGCCAGGAAATGAGACTCTCCTGATTGTCCCCCTTGTGTCCCGCACTGTCACCTTGTCCAACTTAAAATGATTTTGCTCCCCTTCTATGGACACTTGGACACTGCACCTGTGCTACAAACAGACTGGAACAATACCCTGGACTTTCCTCCATCATCACCCCATTCCATTGTACTTTCCCCTCAATTTCTTAGCACTACAATAAACACCCTTGAACACAACTCAAATACCTGTATGTCATGTGTTGAAACAGTGTATTAATGGAAACAGTTAGATCTGTTGCAAATGAACTGTACAGTGTGAGAGCATAGAAATAATGACCTGTAGTTGCACTAACATCTGTAAAATGAGAATCCATAGGCGACAGTAAGTAGAGGTATAAAATGGGTAATGCCATCATGCCACAGCCACACAGAATACACCAATAGTCATTGAAATGTGAAGTTGCACTGACTCACCTGTGTGTCATTGGAAGTACTGACGGATAACTGTGGTTCTGTTGTCCTCATCCTCATCTTCAGCCTCTTCATCCTCACTGTCATCAGGGTCTACTGCAGCCACAGGGGCATCTCCAGTCTCCTCCTCCTGCAGAAAAGGTACATGGCCACTGAGGGGCAGGTTGTGCAAAATGCAGCATGCCACGACTATCTGGCAGACCTTCTCGGGTGAGTAGCACAGAGATCCACCTGTCAGATGGAGGCACCTGAACCTGGCCTTTATGAGGCCGAAGGTTCTCTAGATGATCCTCCTGGTTCGCTCATGTGCCTCATTATAACGTTCTTCAGCCCTTGTCCTGGTATTCCTCACAGAGGGCAGCAGCCACAACAGGTTTGGGTAGCCAGAGTCACCTGCAGGTATTGAAGGACAACATTTAGCCACACACTAACCTATGAGGATAACATCAGAGGGATACACTAACATATAGTGGGTGGAGACCAAGGCTCACATATAAGCCACACCCTGTGCCTCTGTAGTTGGGCCATCACATTTGGGATGCTGCTATTCCTCAGGACAAAGGCATCATGCACTGACCCAGGATACTGAGCATTGGCGTGGGAGAAGTACTGGTCTGCCAGGCACACCATCTGCACATTCATGGAGTGGAAACTCTTACGATTCCTGTACACCTGTTCATTCTGGTGGGGGGACAAACGCAATATGTGTAACATCAATCGCCCCAATAATATTGGGGATACGTCCCATTGCTTAGGATCCAGACTTCACAGTGGCCAAATCTTCCACCTGGGGCAAAGCTAAGTAGCTGCACATGTGTTTTACCAGGGCAGACAACACTCTTGCCAGCACGATTCAGGACATTGGCTGTGACATTCCTGCTGCCAAGCCCACTGTCACTTGGAAAGAACCTGTTGCCAGGAAATGGAGCACTGATAGCACTTGCACAAGAGGAGGGATCCCAGTCAGATGACAGATAGATGAGATCAGATCAGGCTCCAACTGCGCACACAGCTCTCTGATTGTGGCCCTGGCCAGTCTATAGGTGAGGATAATGTGCCTCACCTCCAGTGTAGCTAAGTCCACCAGGCGTCTGTACACGGGGTTTTGTCTACACCTCCTATTCATCCGCAGCGGTAGGTATCTAAGGGACACAAGAGTGAGTAGGCTGTCACAATTTGAACAACTAAATCACAACATCAGTCCACATGGTGCACCTAAGTATTGGGACGGTATAAATGTCGAAGTATGTGCCTATTTAACCTGTGATGCAGTAAATGTCAATACATCTGTACCCCCCCCCAGAAATGGCGACCGCCTGTCCTGTATGGAGGGACAGGTGGAAGTCAGGTAATTTTGCTGACGTTGGGCGTCGTGGGACGGTAGGTGGTCTTGCATCGCCGTGCAATTCCTCATTGGATAATATTGGGCCCTATGAAGTACAGTGGCCAACGGGGATGTACGCCGGTGGTGACGGTGTACACCGCCGCGGACTTGACCGCCATTTTCTAACTCAATCCTCACTCAGTTCCTAACTAGCAACAGGAGAAGACCTACACTGCGTGTGCTGCTGTGACCTGTGTCTGGAACTTACCATGGCCCGTGTGACCGGGGAAAGGGCCCCAGCCTTCACTTCAGAGGAGTTGGAGTGACTGGTGGATGGGGTCCTACCCCAGTACGGACAGCTGTATGGGCCTCCAGACCAACAGGTGAGTACACTTTGGGCACGATGCATGTGGCATGGATACATGGAGATGTGTGTGAAGGCATCATGTAAGGGTGACGGGGCAGTGGGAGGCATTCTCTGTTGGCCGTGTACATGTTGTGTGATGGCCTACGTGTGTGCCAATGGTGATGAAATCGGGAATGGTGGGTCATGTGTGTGACAGGCTGGACTGTTAGTTTAATGGAGTTCTCCTGTATGTATTATCTCTGCATGTCAGCACCCATCAAAAGAAGGGATTATGGTGTGCCATCGCCAATGTCGTGCGGACCCTGGGAGTCTATGGCAGGCGGAGCACCCACTGTCGGAAACGACTGGGAGGACCTGAGACTCTGGGCATGGAAGACCGTGGAGGCCCAGTTGGGGATGGCCTCCCAATGAGGAAGGGGTGCCCATCGGACCCTGTCCCCCCTATGGCCTGCATACTGGCGGTGGCCTACCCAGAGCTGGATGGGCACTTGAGGGAATCACAGCAGCCACAAGGGGGTGAGTACAGTGTGTTTCATTACATATTTTGGCTGGTGGCGTGGTATCCGGGTGGTGGTTGTGTGTTAGTGGGTGCCCCTAAGACCAGGCCAGACATTGCAGCGTGGGTCATCTCTAGGGAAATGGTTGCATGGCAAACACAGGTAACCTAGCTTGTTAGTTGTCCCTTTCAGGCAAGGCATCATGGGTCCCAGGTGTGCTGCAGTTGGTGGTGTGTGCTCCTCATCTTGCCCTGGTGACTAGCCATATCACTGGTAGTGCAATGCATAGTGCTTAGGCCTGTTCCCTGTGTGTGACGGTGATGTGCATGCCAATAGTGGTGTTGGTGCAGTCATTGACCAAGTGTATCCTTTGTCTCCCTCCCCTCCTTTCTTGTTTTGTCATCCTATCCTTGTGTGCATTAGCATCATCTGGCGGAGGAGCAGGGGCACCAGTGACAGAGGGAGCTGCATCCCACAGGACCCTGGAGGCAGAGTCCACCGATGCCGAGGGAACCAGTGGGACGAAGGGCGAGGGGAGCACCATGGCAGAGACTGGAGGAGACAACACAGACTCTGATACCTCCTCCGATGGGAGCTCTCTGGTGGTGGGGGACATCTCTGTGACCACCCCAGCTGCAGGTACAGCCACTACCCCCTGTACCAGCACCGCCCTCCCAGTACCCCCTCAGCGAGTTGCCCGTGCCCGCTCACCCAGGAGGGTGGGCATTTCCTTCGCCCCAGGCCCCAGTGAGCCCTGAGGCCTGAGTGAGGAGGCTATTGAACTCCTGAGATCCATCTCTGTAGGGCAGTCAACCATTGTGAATGCCATCAAGGGACTGGCATCCCAGATGCAGCAATACAATTCATTCCTGGAGGGCATTCACTGTGGATTGGCGGCCCAACCGAGATCGATTCTGGCTCTGGCCTCCTCTTTGATGGCAGCCATTGTCCCAGTTTCTGCCGTTCCCCCTCCAACTCCCACTTCCCAGTCCCATTCTCCTCAACCCCAACCCATTTCAGGCACACATACAGAAGAGCATGCACACAGGACAACACCCAAAAGTGGCACAGGAAAACACAAACACCACACTTTATCCCACAAGCACTCAAAAAGACCATACAGTTGCAGACACAACAACATCAACTGCCTCCACTGTCTCCCCCTCCTCCTCCTCCTCCACCCTTTCCCTCCCAGTCACGTCCACACTCACACCTGCATGCACTACGTCAACATCTACTACCAGCATCACCAAACCAAGCAGAACACACACCTCACTGGCAGACACCTCCACAACAGCCATGCACGCGTCCCCTCTGTCCTCTCCCACCCTGTCTGTCCACCCCCTCCTAAAGGACACAAACACAAGCATTCACACACCCAACAGCCAATCACTTCCCGTCAGCATACTGCCCATGCACCTGCACCCAAGTCCAGCAGACATACACCTCCAACAACCACTTCCTCATCCTCCTGTCCCATTACTACTCCCTCCTCCCGCCCCACCGTCCCTAAAAAGCTTTTCCTTTCCCACTTTGACCTCTTCCCTACCCCTCCCTCCCACGTCCTGCCCGTATGGGTAGGGTACCAAGTACACAGCCCAGCACCTCAGCTAAACAGTCCACGGGGACAGTGGTAGCACCACCTACTCGTGGTGGTAAGGATACCACACCTCCCTCGCAGAAGGGCAAGAAGCCAGTCCTACCAGGGAAGAAGGGGCCTGCACCACCTGTAAAGAAGAGGAAGGAGCCTGTCCCACCTATAAAGAAGGGGGAGGAGCTTACACCACCTGTAAAGAAGGGTAAGGAGCCTGTACCACCTGTAAAGAAGGGGAAGGGGCCTGCACCACCTGTGAAGAAGGGGAAGAAGTCTGCACCACCAGGCAGAGAGGCGAAGATCCCACCCACCCCTGCCAGGAAGGGAAAGGGATCCATGGCCCATGTACAGGAGGAAATGAAGCACTCTACGCCAGCGGAGGCTGTCAGGCTGACACCTTCACCACCACCACCAGCTGTCAAGAAGCCCCCATCACCAGCTGAGGAAGTGCAGCCATCAGAGAGTGCAGCGGCTGGCCAGGAGGCTCCTCCATCCACCACCACAGTGCAGCCATCAGAGAGTGCTGAGGCTGGCCAGGAGGCTCCTCCATCTACCACCACAGTGCAGCCATCAGGGAGTGCAGAGGTTGGCCAGGAGGCTCCTCCATCCACCACCACATTGCAGCCGTCACCGCCAGCGGACGCCATGTAGGTCACACTCCAGGGGCTGCTTTGTGTGAGTTGCCCCCTCCAGAACCAGTGGGGAAGTCACCCACTCCAGAGACTGTGGCCTTGCACTCCCCAGGACAGAGCAATGGGCATATTGCCCCCTCCAGAACCAGTGTGGAAGTCACCCACTCCAGAGACTGTGGCATTGCACTCCCCAGGACAGAGCAATGGGCATGTTGCCCCCTCCAGAACCAGTATGAAAGTCACCCACTCCAGAGACTGTGGCCTTGCACTCCCCAGGACAGAGCAATGGGCACGGAGCCCCCTCCAGAACAAGTAGGGAAGTTCCCGTATTCGGCTGAGGTGCCCCCCCACCCCACTGAGGTGCCTTCCCACTTGCAAAATAATGCCCCTGAAATGTTCTCTCTGGATGTGTCAGGACACAGGTTGTGCCTTGGACTTTGACCTGTGGCCTTGTGTGCCCTTATGACTTTGGACTGGGCTTTGGCCCTTTATGTACATCTGTAAATATATTTGGTTAGTGTGGTGGGTTTTGCTATGCTAATACATTGTCAGTACTACAGCAATCTGGTCCGTGTTTTATTGTGCCGTGTGTCCTGTGCCATTGGTTTATGTGCGCAACAGGTTGTGTGTATGGTGTGTGTGTGTCTGGTGTGTGTTGTGCGTGTGTGTGTGTCACTCTTGTTTTCGTCCCACCCTCCCTTGTGTGCTAGGCAGCTGTACTCACCGTCGTCGTCTTCGTCGGCGTTGGTGTTCCAGGTGCAGCATAACGTAGAAGATCATCTGGAAAACCTGCAGTTCGGGTTCCATGGCGGAGTGGTTCTTCCCTGTGTCTCCAATGGTGAGTCCTTTCACTTCAATGCTCTGTTTCCGCCAGGCTTTTGTTGGCATTGGTACTGCCCCGGAAAAGGTAGAGGCTTCCAGTGTGGCTGTTGTTGGGTCCCACGTGGTGAGTGTTGTTTCCGCCCTGGCGGTTGGTGTGGTACATTGGCTGTCTATGGGAGTTATCACCGCCATGGTCATAATTTGGCGGAAGTTACTGACAGCCTGTTGGCAGTATTACCGCCATTTTATCACTCACTGCCAGGGTCATAATGAGGGCCTTAGTGTGTTGCATCACCAACATATCCTTCCCTTTCCCTTGTGCATATATATTTTACAGAAATGTATTTCATCTTTGTCCCATTGAAATGATTCAGACTGAACTTAAGTACACAAATCTTCTATAAGGCCTTAAATGCCTCCAATATCACATGTGGACTGCTTGAATATTCTGTGATTGGCTCCTATGTCTTAAATCACCCAATACTGCCCCCTGTTGGAAGCACCAGAATGTGCAGTAGGAGCCAGCTTGTGTCAGCACAAGAGTTAGTAATACTGGCGAGTGTTCTGATAATGCATGTTGCCAGATGGCCAAGTCTGTCACCTGTAGGCATACACTGCAAGAGGTCAATCAGTTGTCATACTGGATGGTGCATCATGCACCGATGAGTAGGTTTATTATTTTTTGCCAGCCTGTCCCAGTCTCCGCCCATCTACCAGATTCTCTTGTTGGATGATTCGGAGCAGCCAGTTTGCTGCCAATATTCACGGTTGAGTCACTGTTGATACCCTTTCTATTTCTGGGGCAAGAATCATATTGAAGCCACCCCCATATCATTATAGATGGGTCTGTCTTCATGCAAGCCAGCTCTTCATAGAAGTAGGGGTCAACTATGTAGTGTCCATATGACATAGTACTATATTAAGTATTATATTATATTATAAGTATTATATGTAAGTCATGTAAATAGCCCTGCAGTATCAGATAGTGCTCCTCTAGGTCCACAATACTTTTAATATGTTTAAAAGGGCACTCCCTTTTGGATGAGTATAATCACTGCACAAGAGTAGGTGTTATATGAGAGAAGTCGTGTGGTCCCTAGCTCCTGGTATTTTTCTCTCAGCTATCTGAGAAAGGTGGTTTTCTTGCAGGACGGCAATGTATGTCATGCCTCTTTAATTATTAGGATACAACCCGTCTAGCTTTTGGATAGTATGTAATCACCTCATATTCTAGGGCATCAGTCGGTGATCCAGACTATAAATCTCTATAGATATGGACATCAATCAGCATACGAGTGTAGCATACTGAATGTATGGCAAAACGGGAGGTTAGCATTATGCATTAACTTTTATACACTCCTTAAGAGCAGCAAACACTTTAAAGATCCATCCATGCGAACAATAAATGGCCACATAATGAACTAGGGGCCAGATGTAGGTAGGTTGTAAATTGCGAGTTGCAATTTGCGAGTCCTTCCGACTCGCAAATTGCAGCTCGCAATTTGCTATGCAGAACGGTGTCTCAGACACCGTCTGCGAGTCGCTATGGGGTCGCAAAGACCCACCTCATTAATATTAATGAGGTGGGTCGCAAATTGCGACCCCATAGCGATTCAGGGCACTCACGGGGATGGAGGCCTGCTGTAGTCAGCAGACCTCCATGTCCGTGACTGCTTTTAAATAAAGCAGTTTTTTTTTTCAAAGTGCAACCCGTTTTCCTTAAAGGAAAACGAGCTGCACTTTGAAAAATAAACCGAAACCTTTATTTTCGGTATTTTTCAGGGCAGGTAGTGGTCCATTGGACCACTGCCTGCTCTGAAAAATAATTTTTAATGCCAGACACAAAGGGGAAGGGGTCCCATTGGGACCCCTTCCCGTTTGCGACTGGGTTGCCATCCACTTCAAGTGGATTGTAACTGCGAGTCCATTTGCGACCGCATTCGCGGTCGCAAATGGAATTACATCGCATTGCGAGTCGCAAATAGGAAGGGAACACCCCTTCCTATTTGCGAGTCGGAAATGCATTTTGCGAGTCGGTTCCGACTCGCAAAATGCATTTCTACATAGCAAAGTGGCTTTAGCGACTCGCAAACGGCGTTTTTCGCCGTTTGCGAGTCGCTAAACCTTTGAAACATCTGGCCCTAGATCATGCAATTCCACAAAAACTCTGTCCACGGTTGTGAATTATGACAGGGCGCACCCTGACATACTTCCCCCAAGTGATACTTTTAGGTCTGTTTCCCTATCCCAAGCTTGAGAGGGGTTCCACTAAATTCATAGTCTCACTTTACTCCTGGGGAAGCGCAACGTAATGATTCACTGGAAGACTGCCACTCTGCCAGCTAGTGCCACGTGGGCCAGGATGGTAATACCCTGGCTCCTCTCTCAGAGCACTTTAATGCACGGGGAAGAACGCCCCAGCCTACAAAAATACTTTATAGCCAGTCTTTGGGATGCCTTGGTGGAAGAATTTAAAATATGCACTACGGATGACACCTATCCACATTGATTGCTCACCTCTGGCACCAGAATTTTCACAGGTTCAATATCTCCTACTTAGATGCCTTGCCTTTCCTTCTATACCTAAAATTGTGCAATACCTCTTCTTCTTTTTCTCTCTTATATTCCACTTTGCTGTATGGGACTTTCCTCTGAAAGACGAATGACTACCAGGTTTGCTTTTTGTTTGGCTGCTATACGGTTTTGTATCTTGTTGTTTAGCTTACAGTTTCTGCGGAAATCCAAACCAAGGGAAAAAAGAAAATGGTTGGTGCTCTAATGACATTGTAACACTGACACTGCTAAGCCTTTAAATTTTTTGCCCTAATTGTTCAACTTTTGCTGTGTTATGTGTAAACAGTTGGAATAACCTGTAGCCCCAATGACATATTTAAAAAACGTTTCTGTGTCCTCCATTCTCTTCCTCTTTTGTTTGCTGCTTCCTAGCAGATAAGTACTTTCTTTAAGTTATTTGATATTTTATATTGTTCTTTTTGTTAGATTTTAATTAGGAAGGGTTGTTGTTTGTAGAGTTTGATGAACTCAGTTTATGAGTTTAGAATGCCTGAATCGTGATGTTTAGAGATTGTATATTTATTTATAGATAAATATTATGGCTAAGCTATGAACAATACAAGGAATAGGCATGCAAGGCATACCTTTTGCCTGAAACATAGCCAAGGATTTTTGTTCATCTTATTAGTGGTAACTCAGATGAGTTTTAATATTCCCCAGCGCTCACTCTTCATAAGGACATGTTTTGGATATTGTATTTCGCAGACTGGTTAGTACTAGTACTCTTACCTCATGCAGAGAGCAAAATAACGTCAGCCGGCTTCAAGTTTTGAGAACTGGAAGTGGCAGCCATCTTTGCTATGGGTGGCACATTTTTGCTTGATGATGCAGACCTGCCAACTCACATGGTGCCACAGTATAACACACAATATTGGCTCCCCTCACATGGTCACCCGGTGAGGAGCAAATATCACAGTGGGAGAGAAAACGAGCTAAGAAGCACTGTAAACAGTGGTTTTCAGAGGTTTCTAGCTGCTGACGTCCATTAATGGGTGTGAAAACACCAAAGGACACAAGCAGCAGCCAGCGCAAGCTTTTATTTTTTTTTAAGAGGAAAGGGCTTGGGGTGGGTGCAAAAGTGCCTCTTAGGTGCTTCTTGGCACATGGCCACGCACCCTCCAAGGCTCCTCCTGACTGCATCAGGAGATTTGGAGTAAGGAAGGAAGAGAGTCCTTGGTGGCTCACGTGAGAAGTGTGCCCTACATGCCATGCAAATAAGGCCAGGAGTCCCTGCAAATAAAGGGGTATTTTAGAACACAGCAGAGCTGACAAGCATTGACAAAGATGTAGATGATTCTGTTATAGGCCCAAATTACAATGATTATTTAGAAAATGTGTTTGGTGAGAGTAGCAGTGCTAAGGATGTATTAAATAAATCTATTAAAAATCCAATGGGTCATACATTTGTTGATTCAAAGGATATCAATTCACCCCAGAAGCTTTGATTGGTGACCACTTGACCATGTGGCAGAGTATATTAATTTCAGGATAAGTAGGCCTCTAGAGAATAAGGAGAGGTATATTATCAAAGCTGAATGCTCTAGACTTGTAATTGAAGAGAAACAGACAATGGCCCCAAAGCCTGACTCAGAATTAATAACATATTTCTATACAGTGGGAAGGGACCCTAGTATAGGTCTGGAGAGACACAAAGTAAAGTGCGGACAAGCTTTTAGATGTCCTTGGTCCATTAGCTAGAATCTCTGATTTGGTCGAAGAGGATGTGATCTGGATGTAAACCTCTTGACAGGTTGGTGCCAGAGAGCCAGTTGTTTTTCTCAGAAACACAATGCTAAGCTAATATCTGAGAGGTGCAAGCATATGTTGACGCACAGTAGTCCAAAATATAATGATTCGAATAGAAAATAGTCTAGCGAAGTGGCTAGAGGTCTTTTTTTCAGAGAAGAAATTGCAAACATTTACGGCTCTGGACCTGGCACAATCCTCCATGCATAGGTTTTTTGGAAGCAGAGCCGGGAGGAGAGGGCAACCTTTTGGACATGGATTCTACAAAGCCCAGTATTCAGGATACCAAAGCAGAAGAATATGTAGGGGAAACCAAGGATCAGCTGATTTCTTTCCCCACAGAAGAAGAGGTAGTAGATCTAAATCATTAAGAGCAAGAGTTCAAAGTAACAGCTCAGGACAAGGTAAGTATGATTCCTGGTTTTATCCAGGAAAAAGTGGGAGGAGGACTAAAACATTTTTTAGAAGATTGGAAGAGTATAACGAAAGGTCCTTGTGTAATAGCAACAGTAACATGATATGCAATAGAGTTCAATTTAGAACCCCGGCCGAAAAAAGGAACCGAGGAAGTTGCGTTTTCAAAAAGAATTAGAGAATTTTGTAACAATAGAAATAGGTGTAGATGTTAAGGCTGTACTGATTTTATTAGATCTATCAGCGGCCATTGACATGATACCTCATCCTAGGCTCCTCTCTTGCCTTCAGGTGCACACTGGAATGGCTGAAATCCTCGCAGGAAGATAGAGGTCAGGAATTGTGGCTCCTCCTTTCTCCTCGAGTGGCAAAAGACTGTTCGGGTCCCTTAGGGTTCTGCCCTTAGTCACACACTATTTAACATCTATATGACCCTCTGGCTGCCCTGGTGGAGTCCTTTGGTGCTAAAATAATCTCTTCTGCACATGACATGCAGCTTTTCTTCTCCTTTGACAAATTACAAGATATAACTCCAGTCTTAATTAAACAGTTTCTTGCAGCTGTCTTCTAATGCATTCGCACTAATCAGCTAAAATGCAATGCAGAGAAGACTGAGGTCATCTTTTATGGCTGATACTTTTTATTAGATTGTCAGATTTTCTGCCTGGATGAAGCTCCCCCAATAGGGCCCCAATAAGAGGTAATCAAAAATCTCAAGGTGAAGTTTGACAATCATTTCAAAATCAAGTCAATACCATGGTAGGAACCTGCTTTGGCCTGCTATGTACTGCAAAATAGTTTCTGCACTTTCTCTCTCTCTTTTCCATGAAAACAGTTATTTTGGCTCTCATTATGGTTAGGCTGGATTATGCAAAAGTACTTTATTCTGGTCTTCCTCATTACATAGTAAATAGGTTACAGGTAATACAAAATGTGGCCGCTGGCTTGACGCTTCAGCTTCCATTGAGTACTCATATCTCCTCACATCTTCGTGCCTTGCTTTGGCTTCTAGTGAATAAATGCATTTTGTTTAATACTTTGCTGTTCTGATCTACAGAGCTTTCCATCTATTAAGTTCTAAATAACTCTCATCGAGGATACACCTATATTACCTTATCAGGAATTTGCATTCTTCTCAAAGAAAATGACCCTAGTACCCAGGGGTATGCTGCTTCAAAGCAGGAGGTTGTTCTTTCTCCTATCTGGGCATCTTAGAATAAACACCCCTTCGATCTTTGTAAAAATGAATCTGAACACTGGTTTAAAAAGAAGATGACAACATGGCTCTTTTCACAGAAATAATCTCCAGAATGAATCATCTCTTTACTTTGCATTAGTGCTAAGACACTCTTTGGAGTGTCTGTGTGCTCTATAAAATTTGTTTTATGGGGGAGGAGCCAAGATGGCGGCCGAGAAGGACGCTTAGTTGAGCGCTCTGTCTCGGGCTCGCCCAAAAATATCTGCAGGGTGCTCCCGGGGCACCATTACCTGACAGCAGAGACGGGGTCTGCCCCGGGGAAGCCGGCCCCCCTCGGCGGGACCGGCTGAGGCAGAGCGGTGAGCGGAGCGCGGCCGCAGGAGGTCCGGGAGCCTCAGGGAGGCTGCGGCGGCCGACCTTGTTGAGACGGCGTTCCAGGGCCCGGCGCGCGGTGAGTGCGTGGCGGCGGGAGGGGCCTGCATCGAGGGGGAGCGGGCCTAGACTTGGGCCCTGTTCCTCCCACCCCACCTCCCCCCTTTCTCCTCTCTTCACCTTTGTTCTCCACCCCTGCTCGTGTTGGGGGGAGCGGACGCTGCGGCTCCGGCGCCCTGGCAGTGAAATGTGGGACGGGCTATGCCTGGGGGCCCCTGCACTGCCCATGCCAAGTGCATGGGCAGTGCAGGGCCCCCAGGGGCACCCCAAGTCCCCTTTCCGCCAGCCTTTCCATGGCGGTGTTTACCGCCACGGACAGGCTGGCGGTCGGGGACTCATAATCCCCAGGGCAGCGGTGCTCGCACCGCTGCCCTGGGGATTATGACCGCCAGGCGGAAGCCTGGCGTTATAGTGGAGGGGCCGGCGGTATGGCCGTGGCTATTGCGCCACGGTCATAATAGCTGGCGGAACACCACCAGCCTGTTGGCGGTGTTACCACCAGCTTACCGCCGGCCGCCAGGGTCGTAATGACCCCCTAAATCCTCATTGGAAAACAGAATAGATACGTAATCGCAAGACCTGAACCTACTCAGAGTAGACCATCGCAAACTATCTGAGAGAGTGAAGTCAACGGAAGAGGTGCTAAGTGAACTGACTCCCATGGTATCGGACAACCAAAAACAAATTCTCCGCCTGGATGCAGAAGTGAAGACACTGTTGAGAAGAGCGGAGGAGGCGGAGGGCAGATCCCGTCGCAACAATGTACGGTTCCTGGGATTCCCTGAAAAATCACTGGATCAAAACTCGGAACTCTTGCTGGAACAATGGCTAATCAAAGAAGTCCTGAATGGGGCCCCATCGAAGTTCTTCTCTGTGGAAAGGGTGCACAGAATCCCGGGAAGACCCCCGGCTCTGGGTCAATCACCAAGACCGCTGATAGCCAGGTTCCTGAATTTCAGAGACCGCGATGCAATACTACAGCAGTTCCGCAACAAAGGCCCCTTCAGATATGAGGACTCAGTCGTCAGCGCCTACCCAGACTTCACTCAAGAGGTACAAAAACAACGCAACTCCTACGTCAAGATAAAGCAGCGTCTACGCAAGCACGACATAAAGTACGCCTTACTGTTCCCCGCTAAATTAAGAGTGTCAACCGATGCACGCACTCACGTGTTCACCTCCCCGGAAGATGCCTGGACGTGGATCCACGCCAAGGGGCTCGCTCGCCCCCAGGGGGGCGATGGCACTGGTGAGGATTGGCTAATGTCCTCTCTGCGGAAAAGTACCAAGAGGCGCACCAGGGGACAACCCTTGGAGAAACTGGCCGCAGAAGAAAGAGCCAAGGTCCTAACACAGAACTCTTTAGAGGCTCTCAGGTCACGCCCCGAGGACGGCTCGGAGTCGGACTCGATCAGCTCGGACTCTACACTAACAGATGTGCTAAAGGGTCCGGAGTTTACCCCCAGAACCGCAGACACACTTTGACTGCACCGCTGAGTCACCCCTCCGCCTGAACTGATTGCCAATACTAATGAACAGCGCAAGACAATGGGTGTGCTACTAGACGTGGGTGGCTACCACAATTGTAGCTTTGTATCTTTTGAAAAATGTTCCTATACCCAAATGGCGCACTGTTGGCAGCGATGGGGTATGAGGGGTAGGGAACAGCCTACCCCGGGAGCGCCCAATACTATTTGCAGACCGGGTCTGTGGAAAGATGTGAGCCCCATAACGAGCCACATCTGGTTGGTAAAATTGCTCCCCCACAGACATCCACATGGACACAGTTTTGTTCACACACCCGCGGGGTGTGTAGTTTGTTACGAGTTCATAGTAGGGTAAGGGATCCAGTTGGGGAGGGAAGGGGGGTGATAGTTAGTTTGTACACTACAGGTCCGCTCATAATACAGGGAACATTGCCGAGACTGATGGGGTCAACCACAGACATGTCAGGGCTGGGAGGTGCCGGCTGGGCCTTAACTGGCGGCAGAGTGTCAGGTGCAGTCTCGCACATCAAAACATGGCTCATACCGCAATCCACATCACGCATCAATATGAAATAGTCACCTGGAACGTCAGGGGACTGGGGACGCCGAGTAAAAGATCCCGGGTGCACGCACGCCTCAGGCGCCAGGGTATACACATTGCAATCCTACAAGAGACCCACCTACGGGACCCCGACCTGCAAGAACTGCGGGGCAAATGGGGGGGACAGATAATAGGCACATCATATTCGGCCTTCGCTAGAGGGGTCCTCATATGGATAGCTGGTGGTGTCCCCTTTCTCCAAACATCACACAGGATAGACCAGGGAGGCAGGTATGTGGCAGTGGAAGGTCGGCTTGACGGCAGACAATTATCGCTAATCGGGATATATGCCCCCAATAACGCGTCATCTGAATTTCTGGGCACACTCACCCCAGCATTATTGGTGAATCCTGAAGCACCCGCCATATGGGGCGGGGACTTCAACTTTATACCGAACGCGGCGCTGGACAGGTCAAACACCCCCACACAAGCGACAGCTAATAGAAACGGCCAGACGCCCACTCCAGACGTGGGCTGGCGATATGGGTCTACATGATGTATGGCGCGTGAAACATCCACTGCAAAGGGAATACTCATTCTATTCAATACCACATAAGGTACATACCAGAATAGACATAGTGTGGGCACCCAAGAAATCTGCACAATGGCCAGCGGGACAGAATACCTAGCCAAAACACTATCGGATCACTCACCGCTTAAAATGACACTGAACTGGGGTAGGAAGCGCCCAGCGATCCCCACGTGGAGACTACAGGTGGAAGCCCTTCACGATCAGGCATTCACAGACACGCTAAACACAGCACTAAAACAGTACTGGGAAATAAACGTTGGATCAACAAATCTAAGAGCAGTAGAGTGGGATGCACATAAAGTAGTGGTCCGCGGCCACTGTATTTCAACCACCTGGGGAGTGAGACATACACTTCACGTAGAGGTTAGCAAGCTGGAAAAAAAATTAAGAGCATTAGAAACTGCAGTAGCTCGCAACGAAACGCCTTACATGGTGCTAAAAGACGCGCGCGCAGAATATGCTGACTCTGATGCCACACTCCGCCGACACGACTATAAATACCACCTGATGCGACTACAAATGGAAGGCGATAGATCAGGCAGGCTACTCGCGTGGCTCCTACGCGAAGACCGGCAGCGCTCACCTATCGGGGCTATAGGGACAGGCGCAGGCACAATGGCTATCACGCAGGAAGAAATAAACGACACGTTCAGAGAATATTACACGAACTTATACACCAAACGCACATCATGTACCACCCAACAACTTGTGTCCTTCCTGGCGGGCTCACCCGTGCCCCTACTCTCACACGCAGACAGGGAGACACTAGAAGCCCCCCTGACACTGGGGGAGCTAAACTTGGCCCTAGCACAACTGCCTAGGAATAAAGCGCCAGGCGCAGACGGCCTTCCACTAGAATACTACTCTACCTTTGCGACATGTTTAAACACCCATCTCCTGAAAATATTCGAGGAGGCGTGGGCCAGTGGGACCTTACCCCTGACGCTGAGAGAGGCAATGATAGTGGTCCTTCCTCAACAAGGACGCGACCCCACCGATGTTAAATCCTACAGGCCTCTGTCGCTGCTAAACTTAGATTGTAAAATACTTGGTAAAATACCGGCCAACAGTTTAGCCCCCTACATGCACACCCTGATACACGAAGACCAAAACGGGTTCATCCCAAAACGCAACACTTTTCTTAATATCCGGAGGCTGCTGAGTGTGCTGGGTGACACTCTCCCGCATGCATACGAGGAAATGGTGATCTCACTTGACATCGAGAAAGCATTCGACACACTAGAATGGGATTTCTTGTTCGCCACCATGCAGCAAATGGGCATTGGTCCTAAATTCACACGCTGGGTACGGACATTGTACACCAACCCACAAGCCAGGGTGAAGACGAGTGGGGTCATATTAGGGAGTTTCCCGATCAACAGGGGCACACGACAGGGCTGCCCCCTGTCCCCCCTGCTGTTTGCCTTAGCAATGCAACCACTAGCCGCACGCGTCCGCGCGATGAAGGAAAGGTGGGGGATTATTAGGAACGGGACCTACCATGCTATATCATTATATGCAGACGACTCTTTGATATATGTACGGAAAGGAGGAGAGGTGCTGCCCTCAGTGATATCGCTGCTGTCTAAGTATGGAGGGATTTCGGGCCTAGTGGTAAATTGGGGAAAATCCTGTGTATTCCCACTAACCAGATGGCCCCACCGAAACAAGAAAGCGCCCCAGTGGGCCGCCTGAAATGGTGTTTCGACACATTCAAATACCCAGGGGTTAACATCTATCATAGAACAGAGGACCTCAGGGATGGTGACCTAGGGAGAACTATGGCTTCCATGAAGGGGTCAATGCGATTCTGGAATAAACTACCGCTTTCACCACTGGGCAAGGTGGCCTTAGCAAACATGCTGATACTGCCTAGATTGCTATACCACTTTGCGGCACTGCCGCTCATTATCCCTAAGAGTTTTTTAAATAATTTGAACGCTGTCTTACTACAGCTTATATGGGGAGAGGGCAGAAGGCGGGTCGCACTCTCCACGCTACAACGCCCGGTCGACGTGGGCGGACTGGGCGCCCCTAACTTTGAACTTTACTACGTGGCCGCGCAGCTACAGTGGATACTGAACTGGATCCATAGGCCTAACACGGCCGAATCCACATGGCTTTCGACCGGACTCCAAGGGGCCCCCCTGCTCGCATGGCTTACAAATAAACAAATAAAGAGCGCAAACGAAAATCCACTGATGGTGGTGGCCCATGCATGCTGGAAGAGGTACATCCAAAGAGACGCAAAGGAACTCCCCTACTCGCCGCTCATCCCACTGGAACGGCTTCCCGAATGGGCCGAGACTGGATTGTATTCGCCCGCAGCCTGGTCGGAAGCGGGCATACACTCAGTGGGAGACTGTTTTGAGGAAGGTAAATTAATGACGTTTGTATCCATGCAAGCCCTCACAGCGGTGAGCCCGGGACAATTCCTGGCCTACCACGCCATATGCCACTCAATCAGAAAAACATGGGCGGCTGGAGACCTAGAGCCAGAGACCTCCCCCGCACTACACCACATGCTGAGCTGCGACGCCCAAGCAAAAGCAGTCTCGAACTTATACAAACTCTTGAATAAGCCCCTTGAACCCAACTTGGTAAAAGCCAGGGAGAGGTGGAATGCCATCTTGCCGGATTTGATCTCACAGGAAGAATGGTTAAAAGCTTTATACCACACCCGTGAGGTGTCAAGAAACCCCAGATTCCGCTACACGCAGTTCAACTACATACACCAAATATATTTAGCACCAGCTAGGATTAAACATATGTTCCCCGGGTCGGACCCGGCCTGCCCCAGATGTAATGCCCCAGAGGCACAGTTTTACCACATGGTCTGGGAGTGTCCTTGTGTACAAAAAGAATGGGCCAGGTTGGTAAAAACAATAGCAGAAATGACGGGCCTCGTCCTGGATATGGACCCCAAGTCCTGCCTGATAGGACTCAGGACAAGGGCGAAAAAACACAAACACCTACATAAGTTCGCAGACCTGGCGTATGTAATGTACAAAAGACTGATAGCCATGAACTGGAAGGCTCCCAATGCACCCGACTACTGGCACACCCTCATGCTGGGCTGGTCCCGCGCAGAGTACCAGGTACTAAATAAATTAGCACGCGGGGGACTGCGACATGCGGGTTGCGAAATATGGAGCACATTAGTATCTAAGCTAGAGGCAAAAAACGATGAGAAACCTCCATGACTTGCGAAATAACACGAACATCCAGACAGTCAATGGTATGCAGCTGGCTACGACACAACATCCCAACAGGGGACACACCCAACTCCACCAACAATACCCCACACACCCATTGACAACACACCAGACACCGAACGCACGTGCCCCATGCAGTACCCACTGCACAACCTAAACACCCGACACTAGCACCCCAAACCGGTACCCCCCCTGCTCAACATTAATGAGTCAACCCCAGGCAGCCGTGGAGCCACTCTACACCAAAATACACCATTTAACGGCGCAGGCAATAATTGAAAAATACTGGATAGATCACCCGGACCTAGACGTGTACAATCTGTTTCAGTTGTTTAGTTGTTTTAAGCTGTGCAAATTTAAAAAATGTGTTAGATCACTAATATCCTGTCATTGATAACACACGTGTGTAGCACATTGTTTGATTTTGAAAAATTCTATAAAAAAGTTTTTTTTTAAAAAGAAAACAAAAAAATTGTGTTTTAGGGTGCAGTAGTGAAGGTGAGGGACAGTTGGATCAGTTTTGTGAGTACTTTGTTTTTGGTGGAAAAGAAAGACAAAGGATGGAGAGCAGCAATACATTTGAGACAAATACATTATTTTATGGCCTACTGACATTTCAAAATGGAGGTGATTCATCTGCTGAGGGATGTGTTACAGTAATTTGATTGGTTAGAGAAAGAGGATCTGAAAGATGCATAGTTCACTGTACCAATAGCAATGGAATGTCTGTATTAATCACAGTTCAGACAGAAGATGCAGTTCCAATGCCTCCCTTTTGGTTTATCGGCAGGCTATTGGTGTTTTACAAATGTGCTGAGGCCTGCAGTAGGTTTTCTGAGAGACAGGGGAATATGATTGATAGTTTATTTAGACAACATCTTGATTATGAATCAGGATGTAGATGTGTTCAGGACACAGTTGTTTTTCTTGAAAGAATTGTTGGAATCCTGGGGGTTTATTGTCTATACAGAGAAGTCAATTTTAGAATCAACAAAGAAGTTGGAGTTTTTGGGACTAATGATAAACACTGTGAAGATAGAACTACAACTTCCAAAGAAAAAAGGCAAAATTTTAAAACAGCAAGTGAAGCAAATGTTAAAGCAGCAAGATGTAACTATGTGAGACTTAGCATGAGTGATTGGCTTTTTGTCATAGTCTATTCAGGAAATATTTCCATGCCCATTACACTACAAAGCTTTGTGGCATTTGAAGACTGAGGGTCTTTCAAAAGAGCTTTGGTATTGGGATAAGGTAGTGATGGCTTCAGAAGCGAAACAGAAGCTGCTTTGGTGGAAGGAGAATTTGGAAGCTTGGAATGGTCAAGCTATTTTTAGGGCAATTCTAGATTTTATTTTGGAGTTGGAAGCAAACAATTTATGTTGGGGTGCAATATTGTCAGACCAGTTAACAGGAGGGAAATGGAAGATAAGAAATATCACATGAATTGTTTGGAGGTGATAGCAGGTCTCTGCACTTCGTAGTTTCAAATCTCATATTCAAGAAGGTTAACTTCTGTTAAGGATCTAGCAAAAGAAATGTGTAAATTCTATTTGGAACACAAAATGTGATTAAAGGCGTGGCATTTGCGAGGGGAATACAATATAGTGGGAGACTGAAATCTGAGGAACATGATAGATTACAGTGATTGAAAGTTGATAGAAGAGTATTTTCAGAAAATGCAGGTGTGTTTCGGTCCTTTTCTGATGTGCATTTTTGCTTCCCAGTTGACTTTTCAGGTGGAAAGTTACATGAGTTGAGACCAGATCCAAGGGCAGTGTTAGTCGATGCATTCAATCAGGATTGGGGTGGAATGAGAAGTTATGCCTTTCCTCCCTTTGCAGTGAACAGAGAGTGTTGCTTCAAGTGAGGAGGCAGAAAATGTCAATTAGAGCTGGTGACATCTTTTTGGACGATTCAGGTTTGGTTTTTATCAATAATGAATATGGTGATAGAAATTACGGTGTTAATCGATTCTTGCAAAGGATTGCTAAGAGGAATAGAAAGAATAGAGCATCCTTTAGTGGATTTTGGCACTCTGAACCTAGTTTAGAAAATGTCAGGAAAATCAGGTAGCTTCACAGAACTTTATGAAACAGTGTTGGATTCCTCATACAGGGTATGTCTGGCTGTGTTGGTTCATGGAGAGGGATTTGGAGCCTGTGGGGGCTGATGAAGTGATGATTGTGATCTTATGCCAGGTTTATATGAGAAAGGATTAAGTTAGAGAACTGTCAATTATTCCAGATCTGCTATAGCAGCAGGACATTCACTAGTGGAAGGAATGTTGACTGTCTGGAGTCCATTGATATGTAGAGTTATGAAAGAGATATGTCTAAAGAGATCACCTTGGACCAGATATGAGTTCCTATGGGATGTGGATTTATTTTTTAAGTTGTTTGAAGAAAGGCCTGTTGGTATATTTTTGCCTTTTAAGGAATTGTCATGGAAGATATCTGTCTTGTGCTTAATTTGATTCACAATAGTGTCTGATGTGAAAGCTGTAGAGATTACTAGTAGGTTTTATCATATCATCCTAATGGGGTTATGTTTGAGATTTGGAGGAGAACAGCGATTATCTCAGACTGTCTTTAAAAAGTAAAATGTATGCAAGTTCCACTTTGGAATTAAAGGTACTTCCAAAGTAATTATCTAGTTATTTTTCATATATGTCACCCCCAAGGTCTCCCCTAGATGCCTCAGGAGTGGGATGATCCATAACTAAAAGCAAGGGCATTATTATGACTGTTTCTGCCCTGGTGAGGGAAAAACTACACTATTCATTTCCCCCCATTGAAGAAAGTTATCTTTATAGACTAAAATTGAAATATTTTTCATAAGCCTAAGTAAGTAAGGCTAGGAAGAAGCTAAAAATGCCATGAAAGGACTCAAATGAATGGTAATGATAAATGCAACAACGTGCCATTGTTGAATTCATCATAACTGATACGGAAAAGGAGTTATTAGACTGTCTTCACTGTAAGCCAAATTCCAGTCTGTTAGTGGTCTCGCCTGTTTAGTCTGCCCCAACAGGATTAGCCAGGCTGCTTTGATGAGGTGATAAGTGGCCTGCACTGAGCTGAGGTTATCTGATGGGATAGGTAGGCAGATGATGAAGTCAGGCCAGGAAGGGGGTCGGGTAAATCAAGCTGGGGCTTCAAAAGGTAGCCAGCCAGAAAGGAATACAGCCTTGCCTGCCCTCTCACCTCTGTACCCCTCAGATAGATGGTGGGCTTAGGAAAGGGATTTGCAGATGTCCAGAGGGGAGGTAATGGAAATGAGCCACCAGGGGATGGTTTAGCCAGATCTTACTCCTCTGGGGGAAAATTCTCCATCCTGGAATGTTAAAGTGCAGTGCTTTATGGGTCAAGAAGATGCCACACTTTGGAGAAGGTTGTCATACTTATGGGTGGCACCCTGCAGCTTATTGGACAAGGATGCTCACTCACTGTCTCCCAAAATGACTGAATAAAGATGGCTGATCTGCATTGGGATTCAGATCTGCTGCCTGAAACCACAAGAAAACGAAAGACTGCCCTGCTAGAACCCTGCTCTGCAACCCAGAGGACCACACACTGAAGTGCTGCTCCTTTTGCTCTCTGGAACTACAGCCCAAAGGACTTTGCCTTGCTTTTAAAAGGACTCAGGATTACCAGCTTCCACAAATGTCCCCAGCCTGGGGTGCGTCCAGTTGACTTGCAAGGATTTGCCCAGGTTAATTGTGGGAATTGTAGTCCCAATGTCCTAAGGAGCAACTCAGAGATTCTGGAACCTTGGATTGGGGATTGAGGATCACTTTCCTGCATCAGGAAACGCTTCTGGAAGTAAGTGTAAAAATGTTACATTGCGGACAGCTGGAACTCTTGACTGTGTCCTGGTCCAGTGCAATCTTCCCTTTGAGCACTATTTGTTTCTACACACTAGTTTTACTTTTAATCTCTAAAAAATAATATCTCTGGTTCCCTATATTGGACTTTTATCATTTTGGTATCATTTTAAAGATACAACTATTTCCAATTTTTTATAAATTGGTGAGGGATTTTTATTGCATGTTGTATCTTATTTACGATATTGGTGTATTTAAATGCTGTCTCTTAAGTTAAGCCTGACTGCTTGTTGCCAAGATACCAGGGGTTGGGACAGGGGCTACTTTGTGAGTCCTTGACTGGACCTAACACTGCCTGGGGGCATTATTGATAGTGGTAGGTGCATACCTAACCTCTACTTATAACCAGCCTCCAACAGTATGGCAAGTCAGTTTTGTTACCATAGGAGGGAGCATGAGGGACATAATGAAGGTACCATACTGGTCTAAAGCTGATGTGTTCATAAAATTCTATTTTAAACCAACTAAGCATATTTCAAGCTGTGCTCTAGAAAGCATTGGGAAAGCATAATGCTAGCCTCCTGTCTTGCCATAAAATGACAATTCCCACAGCTTTACTACATGGAGAATGTGATTTTATTAAAGACAAGGAGGCTACCATTATTTTCCCTTCTCTCCTTCCCTTGGAGAGTAAGATTAAGCATAGAATTTGGAGCTTAAGTTAAAAATAATAATTAAAATAAATAAAGACAGTTAAAATATTGAAAATTATTTAAAAAAAGGGTAAAATGTTTTCATTTAGTAAAATAATGAAGAAGTAATGTTTGTTTTATTAGCAGAGAACCATTAGGAAAGGCTGGAGGTTGCAAAAAAGAAAGAGTTCAGAGTAAAAAGACATCATCAAAACAGGGAGAAAATAAAGGACAGAGAGATTATATGTCATTGTAATATTCTATTTCATTTTGTGTTCATTGACTGTTCCAATACATGGATCTTTAAATTGTTTGCTGCTCAGAAGGAGTGAATACAAGTTAATGCATAATGTAATGTTAGTGTGCAAATCTATATAAAATTCTAGGTCATAGGGCTCACCAACTGCTAGGACCAGAAGCAGATACAGACTTTGGTGCTCCCCGCCTGGAATTAACACTTTTCTAATTAAAGGAACCCATGCAATTGTTGGAGCCGGTATGCTAATTAGAAATAATTAATGATTGTTTATGTGTTAACCAATGAAAAGCCCATAGAGAATCTAATTGTAGAGAAAAATAATGTGCACGTTTGAAAATGTGCCCACGGGGCATGTCAAGCACTTATACGAGATTGTGCTAATATATCTGACATTTCGTGAACTAACGAAAATATATAAGAATAATGTAGTAATATGTCATATTGAAATATATAACCTATGTTTTATATGGATTTGTAGAGTTAACTTAGCCGTGAACAAGGCCTATCCTTTGTCCAGGCCTCACAGGAAGGGCTGAATCACTAACAGGCTGTAGAGGAGCAAATGCATGACTAGACACTGAACTACCCGATATTAAAGTTGCTTAGCTAGAATTTTCTGCAATGTACTGACAGACAGGAGATGATGAAGACAATTTGATACAATTATGTGTAGTGTAGGCTAAATGTACTTTCCCAGGACTTGAACAATGGAGGCACTGACTGAAGAGGAACATGCAACATTTTCGATACCTGAAGAGCCAGATGATGAGGACATCGTATAGTGGACCAATCTGCGTCTTGTGAAAGGACTAATATTAAAATTTATAGATTTGGTGAACAAATATTATAGGTTAAGGTCATATCTGCTGACTGACTGACCAATTGGGAATTAGGGGGATGGACTGGGAGACCCTAATAAAAAGTCATGACAAGGGGCTAAAGATTTCAGATGCGGAAGAATTTAGGAGATACGAAGGAGAATTGGTGACGTCAGAAGACGCTGTTCGAGATTCTGTTGTTGGGCTTATTCTCTTGAGAGCCTGATGCTATGCTGATCTATTGATGACCTGAAGACGAAGACTGACTTTGTTGCTGATCCATTCTGTGGATAGGTAGCTATGAAAATGTGACTGACTAACTTGTGCCTTTTCTTCTAGGTACCAACTGCGCTGTTTTTATAGATTATCACTTAGGAAGATGTTTTCAAAATTCATGTTTTCCTAAATTGTTTTGCATAAAGCCCCACATGCTAATGCTAATCTTGGTTAGGTAGGCTTCCTAGGGGTGATGTTGACAGTGACAATTGACTGACGAACTAATTGCTGAACTCTGCTATTGATGCTGTGTATTCATTTACTGGCTTATGTTAAAGCATTCGAGCATATGATTTCTTAAGTTTTGATTAGATCATTTATTGATGTCCATTAATGAATTAATTCTGAGCTGACTAAATAAAGTTGATCTAACTCGATGATTTAGTATTGTAAACAATAGGGAAATAAAATTGTTTAACTCTTTACTGAGTTGTGGTTATTCATGTATAGATGGTTTTAGATGTTGTCAATTAAATATTAATGGTTGGTTATGCTGATTATTGATGTCAGTGATCACTACATGAATAGGCTATTCCATGCGATCCAAAAGGTTCATCGACCTATACGCATCCCCTTGTAAGTTTACTTACTAAGGACCAGGCGCCCTAGCACAATAATGCTGATGCATTATCGTAAGAATGACAGACAAAAAATATTGTTTCAATGCTTTATTTAAAGAATTATTAGGCAAATTACAGACAAGGTGTCATGAGCAGGTTTAGAAGTGAAGCATATATGTCATACGTACAAAGAACTCAGTACATTTCTAAATGTAATCCGGCATAAATTTGCCTTCTAGGCTGGGGAATAAGGGGTCTTTCTTGCTAGCAAAATCCACATTCTTATATAGGGCTTTAGACAAAGACTTTCATACATTCTTTGGGAATACATGATTCTCAGGGTTTGGACCAATATAAAATAAGCTAGAAGAATCATCTTACTACAGAATACATTTGAGGATTCTCTCAGGATAGTAGTACATTGAGATTCAACCATTCTCACAGTCTTAGCTGTACAGTTAAGCTGATACATTGTATAACATGAGTCTGGGGCAATGAGAACCATCTTTCATTCAGTACAATGAGGAAATTTCATTGAGAACACTTTCTTCTTACTCAAGTGAAAACTAGATGTGTTTTATTAGAACAGAAATCAGCAGCAGTTATCATGTGATACATTGTGACACTGAGGCAAGATGGAGGACAGTGTAAACACAATCTAATGTTTGCATAAGCTCAATTTGTCATGCTCTTTTTATTGACAGGAAATCAACACTCACAACCCTCCCGATGATTTCAATCATCACCCAAATTATATATTGTACCTCTGATTAGTTGGAACATTTTTTTTTTATCAGAAAGCAATTGTTATCTAAACACCTTTGTATCATACATAGTAGCATCTGTGTGTGTTTCCACAATTTTACTGGTCTTGACCTTAAAAGGTGATCTATAGCTCTCAATTCATCTTGTTGTTGTATACTGGTATGCAGTGTTACAACATCAATTGTCATAAGTGTGTAAGCACAGTCCAAAGTGATATCGAATACCGTCTTCAAAATATCTCCTATATCTTGTATATAGAAAGGGAGATTTGTTTTTTTACAAATTCTCTTAAAAATGTTCGATATTTATTGTTGCATTTTCAAAGGTGCCCCAAAGGATTTGGTTTGGTTTTATGGATTTTTGGAATTGGATAGAGACTGGTGTCTTTGAATGATCAATATGAGGAAACTGATACTCATCTTGATTAAAAAGGCCCTGGGTGTGCCAGTCTACTAGTTCTTCATTATATTTGATCTGTATGGTAGAAAGTGTTTTAGCTGTAATCCTAATGTAGCATGAAGCATCATTCAATTGCTTGTATGCTTTTTCTAGATATTTACCTATCAACCAAAGAACAATGTTGCCACCTAATCTACATTTCTAATTATATAATGTGTTTTTTGCTCAATGTTTACATTCATTCATTATATTTCCTTTGCTGTACAGTTTCTCTCTTCAGTTTTTTGTCTACTTTCATGTGTAGTTTCTTTACCTCTTGAATAACCAATTCACTATACATATTGAGTGCATCTTTTGGCATTGTCAGCATGAAGTTGGAGCTAGGCTTAAAATGTGTAGATGCTTCTCAATAGACATCTAAGCTTAATCTCATAATTGTTTGTTCCTCAGTCAGTGTCTCAGGTATGCCCATGATTTCATATTGTAATTCTTGAAGTTCCTTCATTAATGTAACCTTTGCTACTTGAAGCAGATATAGCTGTTTGTCATTCTTTTCTCTATGTGTCTGTTTTGGCATATGCTGCATTGCAAAAATGTTTTTAACTTCATTGATCTTATGAACTTAAAAAGATTTATTCATTGATCTTATGAGCTTGAAAAGATCTATCCTTGTGTGCGTATAGTCCATTATTCTTTTCAGACAGTAAGTTAAACCAGGGGTCAAGATTTTTTCTTCTCATAAATTAAGGACATATTTGTTAAATTGATAATTGCATTCTTATTACCTCTTATTGTTTCTTTCTCCATTTTGGTTGTCTGCCAGCTGTCTGTGTTATTCCTTTTCGTCTCCCAGTTGCTCCTTCCTCAATGTCAATATCTATTTTCTAGCTTACTTCACTGCTCTGATCAATTTGCAGGTGTTCCTGACTTACAGCCTTGTTACGACATTGGCTGTCCCTTGATCGTAATCCACCTTGTACCCTCTAAATTTCATGTTCTTACTTGATTCTTCTACTTACTTCAGGCTTTCCTTCATGTCACCCTGAAAGTTTTCCACTGCTTCTTGGTCTATCTGTTTATTAATCACCAATTTTATTTTTTTAATTTTCTTCAGTGTTAATTTCCTGTCCAATTCTACATATTTTATCAAAATCACCAACATGTGTTTAGATGCCTCATTATTGTTAGTAGTTTATTCTCTGAGCATAAATAGAGTTTTTTTGTAGCTTGGCGCTATCATTATCCTTAATCCTCGCGGCACATGCCCCACTACCAAATACCTTTACAGCGATTTACTTTCCCACCATTTTTAAAGCCCATTACATGTCAACGTCTCCAATTTTCTTGATTCTGTAATCAGATCAACATTATTCTACTCCGATTTGTTACTCCTGATATCCGTACTTGACGTTTGAATTGCGGCCTCCTCAAACACTTTAAATGCTGGGTCCTCCCATTCCTCCAACTCAGTAGCAGACGTTCTTTAAATTAAGGGCCAGATGTAGCAACTTCCCAAATTGCGACTTGCAATTTGCGAGTCCCTGCGACTCGCAAATTGCAAGTCGCAATTTGGGATGCAGAGAGGTGTCTCAGACACCTTCTGCGAGTCGCTATGGGGTCGCAAAGACCCACCTCATTAATATTAATGAGGTGGGTCGCAATTTGCGACCCCATAGCGAGTCAGGGCACTCACGGGGATGGAGGCCTGCTGTAGTCAGCAGACCTCCATGTCCGTGACTGCTTTGAAATAAAGCAGTTTTTTTTTTTCAAAGTGCAACCCGTTTTCCTTAAAGGAAAACGAGCTGCACTTTGAAAAATAAACCGAAACCTTTTGTTTCAGTATTTTTCAGGGCAGGTAGTGGTCCATTGGACCACTGCCTGCTCTGAAAAATTATTTTTTGGTCCAGTCACAAAGGGGAAGGGGTCCCATGGGGACCCCTTCCCGTTTGCGACTGGGTTACCATCCACTTCAAGTGGATGGTAACTGCGAGTCCATTTGCGACCGCAATGGAATTGCATACCAGTGCGACTCGCAAATAGGAAGGGAACACATGGGAACAAATGCATTTTGCGAGTTGGTTCCGACTCGCAAAATGCATTTCTACATACCAGATGGGCTTTAGCGACTCGCAAACTGAGTTTTTCGCCGTTTGCGAGTCGCTAAAGCTTTCCTACATCTGGCCCTAAATGCTGTTGTGATTTTACTAAGTATATTGTTTTGACTGGGGTTAGCCGCACCCGCCGTCCAACTTGTCTGCATATGTTTCCCTTCTTCTGCTCAGAAGCTGCTGCTGATACGCAGTCGTACCCGAAGGAGTTTTCCGCCAAGCAACCACCCCCCCTACCCCCCACCCCCGACTCTACGTCCTCCGGGCCTTGCCCACCAGTGCTCGTGGATCAATCCTCTTTGAAAGGGGCTCGGAAAGAATAACATAAATGTTCTCCTGAGCTGCTGCCCGCTACGATGCTCCAGAGCAACGGATGTACTCACATTTTTACTGGAGTCAGCAATCTCCGGAAGAATATCCACCCCGTCCTTTTAACCCCAACCATATGAAAAGGAATGCCGACACTCTGGCGTATTTAATTACTGCCTTTATTCAAAGTGCTCTGGCATTGGCGCATTTTGGCTGCCTTGCATCCTTGTTTACAAAAAAAGCGCCATTTTAGGGATATAATTTCAGGGCATATGTGTGTTACGTCACCCTAAACAGGCACAATATACAACTAAAGTGCTTGTGCTACAGAGTTACTAACATACTATTATGCAAATAAATAGTTCCATATACTTTGACAAACTTATATTTTCAACCAAACAGTTTATGAAGCTTTAAATGTAACAGACCATTTTCAAGCTTAGTGGTGGGCGCTCAATTTCAGATCTCGTCCATGTATACACTGTAACATGTTATGGCTCACATTCTTACATATAAACACTGCAAAACGTCTCAGGTCTTTAATAACTTGCCACTAATTGACGAATCTACACAAAATTCCCCCCTCAAAAATTCGTCCATCCTGAGACCTACATGGAAAGTTTTGCATCGATCCATCAAGCAGGGGCCCAAAAGAGGGGGATTGTGAAAAGTGTCATGTCCCATGTTAATTCCCATTCAACGGTTTATTTTCCGGTACAGAAAAATCATCTGAATGGATTTATACCAAATTTAGCAAACTTTAGAACTTTACCCCAAAAGAGTGCTTGTTGTGATTTGGTGTAAATCCTTTCAGGCGTCTTCTAAGAAATGAGCTTTCGAAAAGGTGCTCAGGGTGGACGTGAAGGGTTTAATGCTGGTAAAAATGTTAGGATATTGACAGCATTGGTGTTTAGATATGCTCTGATTTGCCCATTTGAAACGGATTGCTGGATTCTGATTGGCTGGACACAACATAGAGAATATGTTGTGGCATCATTTACAAGACTTCTGGAAAAAAAAAAAATCCACATAAGGGGTAGGATGGGCATACCCTGACCCCCAGGCATGCGCCTGGGGTCAGGAGGCATAAAGGGGCCCCTTGTAGTGGCCTGAGTTGGCCACCAGGAACAAAAAAACATGAAAAGTATCCAAAGGGGTTCACTGGGGGCCTGGGAAAACACTGAAAGAAGCTTGGTCTGCAGGAGACCGGCTTGGACCGCGCACAGATACCACTCCTCTCCCTGAACTTCTTGAACTCCCAGGGAGGGCCAACACCAACAGAGATGCCACCAGAAGTAAAAAAAAAACATGAGCAGACTGGAAGGGAATGCGTGTGGATCCCTCTGCCCATGAGTGTATTCACTTCCAGGTTCCCCATCTCCCCAGGAGCTCACATAGAAAGAAATGAGTGCTGCTGTGAGCTTTAGTTATCTGTCTGTGGTCCCCATTTCCCTGGGGATAAGAAAAGGAGAAGAATGGCTTGGATCCGCCTTCCACCCTCATGCATGTGTCTGGGTGGAAGCCGCCGGCCTCAAGTCTTCCTCCTGTGCTGACCGCAGATGAGAAAAGTACTAGATTCCTGCTTTCTATCCATGCTGACTGCTGGTGGGGAGTAGGGACCAATGCCTGCTTCAGTGTGACACACAAGTTATACCGATCATGCAGAGAGCCAGCAGAGGGAGATTTGGGGCAGTCCAAAACTAAAATAAATGCTGTGGTGATATCGTCTATGGCGCTTGGGAGTGCTGGGTTCTCCGATGTGCCTGTGTTGCTGTACGGATGAGGGCACTTCCCTGCACAAGGTGTGGAGTTGCACAGCATTAGACCGATTTTGGCATGGGGTGAACTCCTGTCTTAGAAAAGTTCTCGCCCACTGGACCTGAGACTGATTCTTTTTCATATCACAGATAGTCTTGGGGAGAACAGATGTAAACAGGCCTCCTCTTCTTGGGGTTAACACTGGCAAAGAGAGACGTTGCAAAAGCATGGAAAGTTGAAACCCCCCCTTCTCTTGCAGGATGGAAAAAGGGCTAGATTATTGCATGGAGGTGGGGGTCGCGTTATATCAGGCAAGGGGCTGTCCCCAGAAGCAACTCAAAATCTGGCAGAGGTGGGTAGACTATAAGGAGATTGTGCTGGAACCAACCGCACTATTAGCACATACATTGAAGAAGAGATCCGATGTATGAGGACAGAGGAAGGGGGAATGGGATGTAAAATTGAAGTTTCAATTGTTGTAGGCTCTGTGATTTGTTGTTGGGTAGCTAGGAGGGACGAGTGGGGACATAGGTGTGAGTTTTATGTTAATGTTTATAGACAGTTGGATTGCTTTATCCTATCTGTATTTGCTGGCCTGGATGGCCATATTTTTCTGTTAAAACTCAATAAAATCTGTTTGGAAAAAAACGTAAATGCTGTGGATGCCCTGAGTAGGACTGGGGCATTCATTATAATGAATAGATGAGAGGAAAGAAAATATTTTTTCCCATGGCCTGCACATGAAAGGCTGCCACGGGCTCCTGGGGCCCTAAGCACCCCATAACCCCTTTCAAGAGCATTTAGAAATTTGCATAATCTGCTTGTGATTCCCCAGAAAGGGCAGGTGCACCACCAACTTGTTCTAAAATGTTTGTGGGTCTGCCAGAAGTGCAGCAGTTCCCACAGGAGCCCCCACTACCTTTTTTTAAAATCATACCTAGGGCCTCATTACGACTTTGGCAGTCTGACTGTAAGGCTGCAGCGGTTCCTGCTGACAAAAGACTGCCATGTTGGCAGTCATCTGACTGCTGTATTGAGAGTTACACAGCTCAGCCCTCCAAAAAACAACCAAAATCCTGAAACTGCCAGGACACTAGAGGATGGAAAAAAGGTGGTCCAACCAACAGCACCGCCAGCCCAACAAAAATCAACTGATCTAATTACAATCCACAAATCACATCAGCACCATGGCAGAAAACCATTGGCGGTGCGAACCACGGCAATCTGAACTCACATCAGTCAGAATACTACACCACATTGGATAGTTTGAATACCTCACACCTGGCATATGTTCACACACCCAACACACCTACACACTGCACTACAAAATAAACCCCTACACAACCCACAATCCTTTGCAACCAGAATGCCACTCACAGCCAGACACTAGCTAAAATTTAAAGAACGATCAAAACAAACAATAGGCACCCCTACACATTAAACCCAGCACACATACACAACACACAATTCACAAAACCACACAATAGACAACAGCCACCCCCCACTCACATCACAGCACCCAGACCTCATCACAAACATTACTTATCCTTTCAATCAAAACCTCACCGTCTTTAGCACAGCTACCATGTTCCCACAAAAACACCCATGTTTTACCAATGATGAATTGAGGGTCATGGTGGACGAAATTATCAGGGTAGAGCCATATCTATTCGGAGCACAGGTCCAGCAAACATCAGTAGCCAGGAAAATGGAGTTGTGGCAAAGGATAGTTGTCAGGGTGAATGCAGCAGGCAGTTACCCAGCAACAAGGGAGGACATCAGGAAGAGGTGGAATAACCTCAGGGGGAAGGTATATTCCATGGCCTCCAGGCCCTAGCTGGCGGTCCTCGAGACTGGCAGTGGGCCCCCACCTCCTCCTCCACAGTTCATATCATGGAAGGAAAAGCTCTTGGACATCCTGCATCCTGAAGGCCTGACAGGAATATCTGGGGAAGTGGAGTCAGGTAAGTCACACCATTCATGTCCCCAAACAGTTATGTTGTGCATGCTCACTCATCACCTTTGCCCACCCCAATGACCAATCACCCACCACCCCCTGTCCACATTTCTAAATACCCCTCACTACCATGCCAAATATCAAGTAAACTCACCTTGGGCCACAGTGTTGGTGAAGGGCATGTGAAGTCCTGGGAGCTGACAGCACTACAGCTCCCAGAAGGCACTGTTTCAATATGAACAAAACCAGAACCATGCACTAAATTTGAAATGTCTTGCATGTCAAACAATCAAAGTTAACAAAACTGAAACGTCCACCATGTAACAGCCCATGGCAATGACAGCTATGCAATGGCCCACTATCAGTACCATTACAAGCTAATCATAGCTGCAGCTGTGTCCCATACCAAACTGGACTCAGAGAAAACATACCAAAAAACTTCATGTAGTCACATGTGGGGACACCTAAATGGCAAACTGTACGCACTTGCAGCACATCCAGACAGAGATCCAGGGCAAATTGTAACACCAAATATGTGTGCCAGCTCTGACACCATTGTGCATTGTTTAGCTTCTAGTTGGCTCAATTATGCCATACACTTTACTAGGAGAGAAATGTACATTGTCATGTCTTCACTCACACAAGATATGAGGGTATTTGCAGCCATTAAACACTGCTATACTCCGAAGCATGGAGCATGCTGTATGCAATTGCAAATCTCTGTGTCTCACATTGCACTAACCAAGATTAAGAAGCAGCTGTCATTGTCATGTCAGGGGATCATGTAGAGGCATCTCACATACCATATCTAATTGATACATCACCCTTTGCATCACTTACCCCAACTGTATTATCCACTTTTCCTACAGCTAACCTTGCCATTCCCAACATGGAGAGGATACCAGAGACAGAAACTACCCCTCTGGGTGAAGGCCCCAGTGAGAAATACAGCCATGAATGTCTGGACAATGAGGACGAAGCTGGCTGATCAGGGACACCTGGTCAGTCAACAACTGTTAGCCTCACCTTGTCCACAACAACTCCTCCCAGTCCTGTTGCAACTACATCACAAGCAACCATTTGCCCCCAAACCTGTATCGCAAGGACAGTCTCTTCCATTGTGTGCCTCCCAGTATAGGTACCTGAGTCTCCTAATGTCACCCCTGACAATGATGGTCCTGCCACCAGTGGGAGTGGGTTCACTGTGCCAAGGGCACAGGTACGTGGGGGTAGGGTGAGTGGGAGGGATGATGTGGGCCAGAGGATGGGGGCTCCAAGGGTCACTACTGACCAAGAGACCATCTCCCAAGTCACGGGAGTCTACCAAACTTCCCAAGGCATGATGGGCCAGGCACTGACCATGATGAGAGAGATCAAACAACCACTAGGAAGCCATGCACCAGTGGCAGGCACAAAATGCCATCCTGGCTTCCATTGCTGGTGTGCAGAGGGACATCAATACTACCCTGAGGAGCTCTGGCACCCAACATCAGGCCTCTTCCACTAGCCATGAGACATCAGGCCCCTCAACATCTGTGGCTGCTAGTGGAATTGAGGCCCTGCCAGGGGAAGGAAATACCTCAGACACCCCTCCCTCTGTAGCAAAAGAAAACCCCACAAACATGGACGTCCACCCAGACACCCAGGAGGAGCAGATGCCAAGACCAAACCTACTGCCAGGAAGTGAACCTCTCCTGATTGGTTCCCCTTGTGTGTGACTGATCCACCCTGTTAACTGTTCTGATATCCAACTCCATTTTCATATGGCGCAGAAACACTGGACTTGTGTTTCCAAATGGTGTAGCTGCTACTCTGAGGATTTCATCCACCATGACTGAACCCTTCACTGTTAACATTATTTCATTTCTGATACAATTCACTCATTTTGTTATTCACTCTCCAGTAAATATCTCTTATTCACAGATTCTGTGTGAGTGTGATATATCAACCATATACAACTGACATGTATGACAACTATTGTACCAAATTGTTTCTCTCCAACCTCTGATATGGTCATCACACATGTACTGGACAATTCGGATACATATTGCATTGGGTTTGTAACATACACATGACACAAGTCACCTGTATTGTACATCTCCACATATTTATTTGGAGCATGGCAATCAGCACATTGTGAAGTCATGCTGTGGACATCATTGCTTCAACTTAGGTGTTATTCACTGCCAACCCACAGAATACAGAAGTTAGGTAATGTCAGTCTGTCACCATCCCAGGAGGCAGAAATATCCTTTCAATGTATCATCAGCTAGAGCCTTATCACATACCCATACCTCATCCTCCCAAATGACCATACCCCAATGAAACAAACAGAGGTTAGTACTAATCTCTCCAGTCACGGAACCTTCACCTCACCTATGTCAGTCTTCAAACACATGCACATTGGTCTGCAATGAGGAAAAGATACTGACAGCTATGCACACGTTAGGTCACATACAACACAAACCAAAATGATGGTAGAGTGTCTGGATACCACATCATGACATGAGGCAGACAAAAATGGACACACACTTGCCAGCATTTGAGCCACCACCAATGCCAAACAGGTCTATTTTGTGGAAAATGACACCTCCAAACCACTGTCCTGATAGGCTGGGCATGGAATTCAGACACTACAAATCTCATGCAAAACACTACCTAGTCTAACCCATGTCTAATGCCCATGCCAGTCTGCAAAGCCCACCTGCCTGTGACACTGTCTGACAATGCCAAATGAGTATGAGCCAAACAGCCAATACTCTAAATCTGTAATTGACAAAGATAAGCTATATGCCAGGGTGGAACACAAACATCATATTGTCTATTCATAACTACAAAAGTGACTTTGAGTGTGCATTTTCTGAACAATGGACTATGTACCTAACAGTTCTGTACACAACTCTAAGGAACATTCAGCATGCATATCTGAGTCATGTGATTTTGAGCACCTTAAGACCACACTGATGGTGGTAAAAAGAACATTACATGGCATGCATAACCTCAACAATACCCCATGAAATCTCTATTGCGACTTCACATCACATACCTTGAGTCAGTTGAAGTACTGACTGAAGACATCTGCCCTGATGTCTCCAGCATCATCCTCATCATGCTCATCCTCACTTGGCATATCTGCATTTCCACTCACAGGGTCTGCTGGCTCACCCTCATCTGGTATGAATGGAATCTGACGTCTCAGTGCAAGGTTGTGGAGCATGCAGCAGGCTACAATTATTTGACAAACCTTGTAGGGTGAGTGGAGGAGGGCTTCTCCAGATTTGTTTATGCAGCAAAATCTTTCCTTCAGGAGCCCAAACGTCTGCTCCATGACACGCCTTGTCCTTCCATGGGCCTCATTGAAGTGGACTTTCCCTTGCGTGGTTAGGTACCTCACTGGTGTAAATAACCTAGGACGGTTTGGGTAGCCAAAGTCTCCTGTAAGGTATAGTAACATCAATCCAAACTTTAATCTTGGACATACACATAAATGGTACCATGTAAAAAGGTACAGACACACTTGACATACATGACTTACCAACCATTCCAGGCCCTCTCTGTTTATAGTCGTGTCATCAGCAGTGGGATATTGCTGTTACGCATGATAAAGGAATCATGGACTGATCCTGGATACCTTGCACTAACTTGTGAAATGTAGATGTCAGCCAAATAGACCACTTGGACATTTATGGGGTGAAATTTTTCTTGTTCCTATATACATGTTCATTTGCACTTGGGGCACCCAAGGCCACATGGATGCCATTTATGGCTCCCACCACATGTTGAATGTGTCTAAAAGCATAGAAATCTGCCTTCACATGGGCCAAATCCTCACGTTGGGGAAATCTGATGTAGCTGTCCAGGTGTTTCAACAATGCAAAAACGTAAAACCTTCAAAACCAGACTGAACATGGACTGAGACATCCCTGCAGTTAGGGCCACTGTATTCTGAAAGGACCCAGTGGCCAGAAAATGCAGCACTGACATGACTTCAATGATGAGAGCTATGTAATTGGGATTGCGAATGGCAGGCATCAGATCTGGCTCCAACTGATGACAGAGATCCATGATTGTATGCCTATCCAGGCGATATATGTGGATTACATGTTGCGCCTCCATGGTCTGCAGGTCTGCTATGGTACCCTGGAGGTTGTCTTGCTATCCTCAGGCCAGGTTAACTATGTGGGACAACACCAGAATGTATGTGAATGACTCGATCCATACATCATAAGCAGTGCTTAATTTGTGCTTGTTGTTTCCGGGTGTTGAGCACCAGCACTTATTTGTGAGGGCCGGGGCTTATTCTTATGCCTCAAGCATTTGCTGCGAGCAAAAGACACATATGGGAAAGACGGAAGAAGGAAAAACTAAAAAGCGTCATAAAGGGAGAAATTAGAAAGTTGCAGGATGAGCTGAAGGGGCAGGGGTGGCCGTAAATGGATTGAAGAGGCCTGAGATGGCTTCAGGATTACGCTGCCTCAGTATTCAGTGCTGGCAGATTTAATTACAGCAGGCTCGTGTTTAAGAGAAGGGCTTTGATCACCGGCACCTCTTTATTTACAAATGAAGCACTGCGGCTGGAGTACATTAATGACTGCATTGAGGCTTTTTGGGATGTAGTAGCTTTAGAGGTGTAGTTTGTGCACAGTACGGGGATTACTCTTTTGTGGGTGTGTGTTTGTATTAGCATATCCCTTTTTAAATATTTCATTGCCCCCACCCCAACCCTCTCTGATTTTTGTAGCAAGTATTCTCCATGTTCCAGCCTCTCAAAAATGTATGCTTGTGTGTATGAATTTCTCTGCCACTTTGGCAGAGATCTGTGCACGGAAAAGATAGGTGTAGTAGAGGCAGCTGTCTCTGAATGTATGTTAGAGTAAAGCATTTTGCAGAATGGAGTTTGCAGATAGGCCTCATAGTTATTTATAGAGAAAGAAAGGGAAGAATGAGGAAGTTGTTAACACAACCTTTGTTCCAGTATACATCCTAGGGAGTCACAAGACGTCAGGAGACACTAAAAGTATGAAAGGGTGAAGTAAGTTTTTAGTGTCTTCTATTAAAACTACTTAGGGGGTCATTCTGACCCCGGCCGGCGGCAGAAGCCGCCGGCCTGGCTGGAACCGCCAGAATACCGCTGCGCGGTCAAAAGACCGCTGCGGGTATTCTGGGTTTCCCGCTGGGCTGGCGGGCGACTGCCAGAAGGCCGCCCGCCAGCCCAGCGAGAAACACCCTTCCATGAGGATGCCGGCTCCGAATGGAGCCGGCGGAGTGGAAGGGGTGCGACGGGTGCAGTTGCACCCGTCGCGATTTTCAGTGTCTGCATGGCAGACACTGAAAATCTTTGTGGGGCCCTGTTACGGGGGCCCCTGCAGTGCCCATGCCATCGGCATGGGCACTGCAGGGGCCCCCAGGGGCCCCCCCATACCGCCATCCTGTGCCTGGCGGCCAAAACCGCCAGGAACAGGATGGCGGTATGGGGGTCGGAATCCCCATGGCGGCGCAGCTGATTCCCCAGGGCAGCGGAAAACCGGCGGTACACCGCCAGTTTTCCGTTTCTGACCGCAGCTGTACCGCCGCGGTCAGAATGCCCAAGGGAGCACCGCCAGCCTGTTGGCGGTGCTCCCGCGGTCGTTGGCCCTGGCGGATTTTACCGCCAGGGTCAGAATGACCCCCTTAGTCTAATAAGTTGGATGTCTTCTGAGATAAGCTCCTAACTTTGTGATTTGTTGTAGGAAAACCGAACAATTTCAATATGTAAGTGTCCAGGTTTTATACAGTATTACACATGTGCTGGGCCAGTTCCTAACTGCTATTAATTTTGGAAGATACAGGACATTTGTACAGGGAAATAATGTGAATGGCGTAGTATCATTACACTTTTTTCAAGTGGGAAATCAGAAATCAAACCTTAGGTCTCTTGGCTCCATAGTCTGCAACGTAGACACTAGTCCACACGTTTATAGCTGTACTTTTTTTATTAATGCTCCAATTTGGCCTAGGAGAATTTTTACCCATCTGTAACTGTTTGCATATGCAGCCTTCAAATACATTCCTCCCACTCTCTTTGCATGCAGCTTGTGTGTAAAATTCCTGCTACCTACTACCACTGCAAGTCTGGAGCACATCTCCAGGCCACACGCACAACGCCAACTACTTTACTTTTAGGTGACACTTGAGTCAACCCTCTTCTTTGACCATGCACACAAAGCAGAGCAGTTTCTTACTCGACTAAGGCACTTTGAGGCGTCCTCAAGGGTTAGAAAAGCGTGAACGAAATGCAACATTTCAACACAATAGAACAGAACATATGTTAACACTGTGATGTCCCTTGGTGTTCTTTTGTGGTCTTAAGCTTGTCAGCTTCATGTAAGGGTCCACATATGAAGGTAGGTTTAGTACCTTTCCCAGTGGTAAGGTGAATTATATATTACAGACAGAATAAAAGCGAGCATTGCAGTTGCTCGTGGATCTTGAGTTCAGTATATATTTAGCATCAACATTAAGGGGCAGATTTAAGAGCCCCTAGCACCTCCTTGCACCACACTAGCATCATTTTGCTTACGCTAATGTGACCCAACGAGGCCAAAATCACCACACCAAATTCACACCACACCGCATTGCATGCAGTATGCCACTTTGTAACCCTTAGCACTACGTTATGGCTGCACCAGGCATAAAGTATGCAAAGGGGACGTTCCCCCGTTCGGGGGCCCAAAAAAAAGGCGCAAAGAAAGCTAAGAGATGTCTTTGTACCAATTTCTTTAGCACTTTTAATGCCTGCTTAGAGCAGGGGTAAAAAGGAGGCACACTATTTTTTATGCTAATCCTGCAAAGTTCCTAACTAGCATAACATATTTATTTATGCTACTTCCCTAACTACCACCATGGTGCACCATATCTTAGATACAGCACACACATGGTGGCCTTCTGGGGGTGCTAAGTGGGTGAAAGAGAAGTGGCGCTGCACTGGGTGCAGCTCCACTTTTCTTAAACCTGGCCCTAAATGTACTGACAAGACTGCCTGTGCAGCCTAAGATGCTGGATATGAAAAATAAATAAAACCGAAAGCCCCCTGAATTTCCCCACTTATGGTTAGGTCAGCAAACCCTAGCTTGTCCACCTGCCATGCAAAAAAACCATAGGACAATCCAATTACACTACTTATTAAGGGCCTGATTATGAGATAGGCGGTTGAACCACCACAACTCCAATACGGTGGTGGAGAGGCGGCTGCTAAGCCGCTGGCTTCCCCACCCCACTGCCGTATTACGATGTTTCCACTGGTCTGCCCAGAAACAGTATGGGGGCATTGGCCTCGGCTCTCATAATTAGGCCCTAAGATATATAGAACTACTACTTAAAAATATAAAGTGAGGAAAAAGGTAAATGAGCACAAAATAGGAAAAATGGCACACATTTTGTGTATGTAGTTAGAATTAGGTCAGTGTTTCTAAGAAAAATGTTTTAAGAACATTGGTGCTGTTCAACTTATTTGTATCCAATAATAGTTTCATCCAAGTTTTACAGACAAAGTTTCATGCAGTTCCTTCAAGTGGGAGTCCAAAAAAATGGAGGGGTTTACAAAATATATATTTCCCATTTTAATTTCCTTGGGATTCTTTGCTCTCTGTTATAGAAAACATTGTGATTGAAATTACACCCAATTTGGCATGAATGTGGAACTTCTCTGATGTGAATGCCTTTGCTTGGTTTCTTCTAAATCAGTTAAGTATTTTTTGAGAAATTAATGTTGAATAAATTGTTCACATTAAAGTGTTAAATTATGGGGATATCTGGGCCATTAATCTGCTGAGGTCTATGAACTTGTGTTAACCTGTGTTTATTTGGGTTCCTACCCCCCCAGCGACCAGGTCTTGTGGCCAACTGCACACAGCCAGAGGACATGCACAGTAAGGTGGTGAGCTGCTCTTTGTTGTCCAAAGGGTCTGGCCTCTGGCTGAAGGCCATACACAGTTGGGGATTGGTCTCCTGCTGCGGGTGAGCTCAGGGCCTGGCCAGAGGCCAGAATCTGCAGCCAACACCTGGCTGTACACATTTATGGGGGATTGGCTGCAGGTTGCCAAATGGGGTGTGGTGTATGGTCAACTGAAGATGATAAAAAAAAATCACATAATTTCACTGGAAAAAAACATAGGTTAAAGTGATCATCCATGGTGCTGCCATACATATTACTCCATAAACCCTTACATTTAAAAAAAAAATAAAGATTTCAGTAAAGGAACTATAGTCAAATACAGCAAAGAATTACTGTGTACGGGTGTAGGAACATAGACTGGAAATAGAGTGAGCCCTGGAGGTAAGTGTGGCTGTGCATGGTGAATGTTAAAAGGTGCATGGTTTATTAAGCAGTGAAGTTTGGGTTGTAGGTAGTAGCCCATATTAAATAAAGTAAAAGATGAGCACAATTGATGCAGGTTGAAGAGGCATGATTCAAAGTGACTTAAAGCCAAAGCTTGTTGTGAACAATCTGTAAGAAAAGCCAGAGCTTCTCTTCAAAATAGTTTATTAACCAGTTAATGTCTGGGTGTGTGCCCATGCTAAATGGTTGTTATTCAGTGCTGTAAACAAATTCTAGGTAAAGAGGACATTTATAAGGTGTGTATGTTTATATTCAGAACTTTGCTGAAGATTTTGAGGCTTTGAGAATTATTGAATAAAGGAGATTGTAGGAGTGAGCCACATAGGGATGGCTTAACTTATAGTATTGTTCTAAGCATGGCTCATGGGTTGTATGCCATTGTGCTCATCTCAAGAATGTGTGTAGTTCATTTTACCAAACTAACAGGACAGAACTGCTGTAGTTCTTATCATATAATACTCTACAAAGTGAATAGATAATTCCAACAAGTTAAAAACTCAACAGCGACAAGCCTAGTAGAGGTACTTAGAAGGGAGGACACAGAGGGATGGTCAATGAGAATGTCAGTCAATGTTTTGTTTCCTGATCCCCCCACTGCCTGTTGGTAGCACTCAACCAGAGCCTGTCTTGGTGTACATAAAGTGCTTTTAATGTACAGGATGATCAGGAAAGGAGAGAAACTACTAGAGGAGCCTAGATTGTTACATTGGTTACAAGTGTGTGAGGTCAAAATCACGGAACACTTGTTCCCGCTGGAACCGAGATCTTGTCTCTTGGGGATACGGAGCAGGAATAAACAGCACATTTATATCCATAGGTTTGCCGACTCTTCATTTATCGTGTATAAAGGTTGATTACCATGAACTGGAAGGCACCCATGGCGCCGGACCTCCAGGGTAGGCGTACCATCACATTGCGCTGGGCTCGGATGGAGTCCCAGGTGCTGCCAGCTTTGCGGGATAGGGGGCAGGCACACATGGGACATGACATTTGGGAAACACTTGTCACTAGACTAGAAACTTAGAATGATGAGTTCCCGCCGTGAAACATAGAAAGAAAGAAATATGACGGCCATGCTTACGGAGTGGTGTGATGGGTGCTTTCGCACAGAATGTGGAGATACCGAGCAGTTGCAAGGAGCCTCTCGCATACGGTATATGTTAATGTGCTGATGTTATGGCCCCCAGTACACCAACAATAAATTGCCTATACCCAGTTGATTAAATCCCCATGGGTGAACAGCTTTATACCAACCAAGCTGCATAGACGTACATGCTAGTGGGGAGTTGGGATAACGAGCAGAAAGGGTAGATGTGCAATTAAATAGACCCACAAAACACATACAGGCAGCCGGAGGTGACACAGGACACATGTTATTGAATTGAACTTTGCCACTATTCTAGTCCGTGAGTGCAACGCCTGAAACCCCCCAGAAAGATTTTGCAATGAATCAATCATTTTCTGTGCTATTGACTTTTGGATAATGGAATACTTGGATCCAGCTTTTGAAATGTTGCTATTTGTATTTGTAACTGATTGCATATCTTGAAAACAATAAAACAGATATATAAAAAAAAAGTGTGCGAGGTCAAAGTGAATTATATATTAGCTTGTGGCCAGAGTTTATTTCTATTATTATTTGATCAGTGATAGAAAATTGGACACAGGTGTAGTCCTATGGGTCACTGTCACAATTTTTGGATGATGTCATCAGTGATATCATCAGTTATGTCATTTATTATGTCACAAGTGAAGTAATGCGTGAGGTCATAAGCAGTGCAAGGCGGGGGCACAAATAATAGTCCACTAAACTGTCAATGCTGAATATCTGTGGTGTTTCATTTGAAAGCATACCTTCAACTGAGAAAGCACCCAAGCCACACAGATTGCTGTTGTGCCCTTATCATTATTGGCAGAAGAAAACTCGACCCCTAGTGGTCAAAAGCATGTTGTCAAACAATACATAGTAGGATACCAGAAGTTCTGCACCCAAGTCCTGGTCCCACAATGGGTGGTTGAGCTCTCCTCTACAGTTCATCATTTATTTAATTGAGCTGGCAATGGATCCAATATGTATCGGCTGCACACGCTGCCTTGCGTGTGGTGGACGCCATTTTTCCAAACCACAACATTTAACATCACACTGTGATAAATAGTGAGAAAATACTATTTTATTTGTACAATCATGCTCTGTTCTAGATCAGGCATAAATTAACACTTTTCAATAAGTCTTTGAATTTTTATTTGATGTATCCATTATCCTTCACAAATCAAAATGCCCAAAACTCAGACTATTAATAGTTTAACCACATTTCAAGTGCATCTAGTACCATTTCTTTTTGCTTCAGGTGGTCTAATCTCAGTCATTACTCTGAAAATTTATATTGAATAAGTTACAATGACAAATCATTATACCCAAGTGTGCCATTTCATTCCAGATTAACTTTCGAGCTTTCATAATCAAAAAAGTTGGGTAATTAATTCCTGTTCAAATTATCCATAAATCTATCATTGATCACTGGAATAGTTCTATGTGAATGTGCTAAAAACAAAAAAGTAAAAACACATTAGTGAGTCAGGAAAAATTTCCTCAAATCTACAAGCAGTCAACTCCTCTGTTGCATGTAAGCTGTCTGGATTATGACTCTAGGTTTTTAACGTATATCAATCCCAATTTCTTCAAAATCCCTTCTTTGTCTCTGTTCTCAGTTTGACTAAAATTCTGTCTATACCAAAGTTATGTGCCTTGCTCCAGTCAGCATCATGTGCCTGCAAAATGCTGCACCGCATAGTATTTTATGTCTCTGTTGGAGATGGCCATAGTTGTTCTAGAATTCTCTTTTTCACAGGAAATAGTATGCTGCCTATATATTTCTTCTCAATTCATACGAGTTATGAGTGTCTCAATCTTCCGCTCCTTTGGAATTGGAGGATACATTGTGATCCTATGGAATTGAAGGATGAATTGTAATGTGTAATAATTTTACTGTAAATGCATGCCTTGCACTTTCCAGAGATATAACATCCAAGGATTTGATCTAATTCTGTACTCTTGATTATCTGTGATGTAAATGGCTAGAGAGAATGGTATTTCTAAATGCTCTTGTTCCTTCTGTATGCAAGTGACTGAGAACTGTGCACCAATTGGCCAACTGTCTTATAATTTCTGAGAATATCCTAGTACTTTTGGAATTTTTTGATACTATAAGTTTGATCAGAAAATGTAGTGATCATTCTTATTGTGTTCAACGGTTTGCCAGGGGATGATAGATCAATTGCTTGAAAACCTCGTGATTTGAATGACAAATCCTTTCTCATTCAGAGCTTCTGTGTTTTTGACAGCGATCTACAAAACTCTTTTGGAGTACCCCTCACTCGGAATTGTTGCAATATTTATTCTTTTGCCACCTGATATAAGTGAGCTGGACTGCAATTTATCTTAAACCTACCTCAGGTCCTGAATTATAACTGGGTGGACAAGTTACTGCGCCACAACGGTGAGGGGAATTTAAATCCCATTCTATCCTATGGGATTTAGATTCGGTGGACAGGATGTTCCTCACCGTTGTGACGTAGTAACCAGTCCACCGAGTTCTAACTCAGGCCCTAAGTCTCCAAAGAGATATTCCATCTTGTACTAGCTGGGTGTTTACATGAGAAATGCTATTTCCCACTATGTCCTTGCTCAATAGTGAGTCACTATTCTGCCTTCTCTTATCAGAAGCTTGATGTCTATGAATTCTATCTCTGCTGTACTATAAGTGGAAGAGAACCCATGGTTGAGATTATTGTGGTTATATGCTACTACAGTGACAAAAACAATATTGAAACAAATACTGCCAAAACATATCAAAAACATAAATGTCTAAACCCTACATTTAAACAGTAATGGCATAAATATTCATGATAGAAATATTACAGAAAAATATTTAAAATATAACAATATCACAAATGAAAATAGGGAAATAACAAATATCGCCTATCCATTAAAATTAAGGAAACTTAACATCAATCATCAAAAATACAAAACATTGAACACTGAAAAATTGACAAAAATCTTAATGAAACAGACAGGATTGCATTTAAAGTATAAACACATATAAAAAAGAGTCTAAGTTAATATACCCCAAATATATTAAAAACTCTAATTAGTGGTTACCATAAATGGTTAAAAAAAAACAGGGCCTGATTACGAGTTTGTGCGGCGCCAGAGGTCTGATTGCCATTGGGTTGGTGGTCGGACCACCGTATTATGATGCATGTGTTTTTTATAGACCACTTTCAGTAAAAAGTTCCATAGACCACTTTTAGTAAATAGATAATTCCAACAAGTTAAAAACTCCACAGCGACAAGCCTAGTAGAGGTACTTAGAAGGGACTGCCCCGGTCCCACCGGCACTGCCAGGCAGCGCAGACTGCCGCAAGATAGGTGAAGGAGGCTGTCAGAGCCAGTGTTTTCCCCGGACAGATATAGACGTGACAGTTGTGGTCCAAACCACCACACCCCAGCTGGCGGAAATGGAGGCATATAGGGCAGTAACTCACCTGTAGGCAGAGTCACTGAGGAAAGAAGGAGCTCAAAATCAAAACTGATGTAGACACAGCCAACGGTAAGACAAAACACCTACCCGTGTCCCTAAACATCACAACAAATTGAAGTGCCACCATCAACCAGGTATGGGGGCTGTGCTCTGTGGACCAAGTATAATCTTGTGTGTCCCATTCGGAGATGTACACAACATATGATCCAATCACAGCCCCATGACACCCCTGACACTGCACCACCACACTCCACAAAACTACACATGTCTGTACGTCCCAGTGCAGACAGTGAAGTAGGCATAACATTGTGTCACATAACAGCTATACTACATCAACATCACACCTACTAATTGAACTGACACCCTCCCATTGCTCAAATGCCATGGCCTGTTGTGATATTGAAAACACATATCTATGGATGTGTCAATATAACTCAAACACCGCTTTGCATGCAGCGTCCCTGTAATGGACCCTCACATCTCACCCACATTGCAAGGCAATGGAAGGTAAATGGGATGCACAATATCTTGAGAGACAAATATCCAAAGCTCACACTGTAAACAATACCTGCAGAAAAGAGATAGTGGCATCAGGGGGACCCCAGGAAGGATGCTGCCCTGGTCCTTCATATATCCCAGGGACAACCAATAGTCAGTGCTTGAAATGGAAAAATTAAAGTGCAGGTACTCTGTGCCAGAGTACCTGCTTGTTTCCCAGAAGTGCTGGTACTCTCCAATTAAAAGTATTACGTTTTTCTTGAGATGTGCCGGTACTCTCCCTCTCAAAATAAAAAAGTGCCGGTACTCAGTACCGGACAGTACCGGCCCATTTAAAGCACTGCCAATAGTATAACCAAGTGACATGCTGTAGGAAGTTGGCTCTGTATATACTATCTCAAAGTGAGAGATAGTGTACACAGAGTCCAAGGGCTCCCCTTAGAGGTTGATAGTGGCAAAAATAGATAATTCTAATACTCTATTTTGTGGTAGTGTGGTCGAGCAGTAGGCTTATCAGAAGGTAGTGTTAAGCATTTGTTGTACACACACAGGCAATAAATGAGGAACACACACTCAAAGACTTAACTCCGGGCCAATAGTTTTTATATAGAAAAATATATTTTGTTAATTTATTTTAGAACCACAAGATTCTAGATTTGAAGTAAATACGTAAAATGCAAGGTACTCCACACAGGTAAGTAAGGAACTTTGAATAAAAGCAGTAGTACACACAGCATAGGTTAAAATGACAATAAGCTATTTTAAAAGTGGACACTGCAAAAATCAACTGTTCCTGGGGGAGGTAAGTTTTGTTAAGTTTCTCAGGTAAGTAAAGCACTTACACAGTCAGTCTCCTGGGCATAGACAGCCCACCGTTGGGGGTTCAAAGCATCCCCAAAGTCACCGCACCAGCAACACAGGGCCGGTCAGGCGCAGAGGTCAAAGGAGGGCCCAAAACACATAGGCGCCTAAGGAGATCTGGGGTGCTCCGGTCTGCTGGCAGGTAAGTACCTGCATCCTCGGGGAGCAGACCAGGGGGGTTTTGTAGAGCACTGGGAGGAAACAAACAGGCACACAAAACACACCCTCAGCGGCACAGGGGCGGCTGGGTGCAGTGTGCAAAGTTGGTGTCGGGTTTGCTATAGAAAGCAATGGAGGGACCCCGCGGTCACTAAAGCGATGCAGGAAGGGCACAGGGGGGCTTCTCGGGCCAGCCACCGACTGGGCTAGGTGGGGGGCCGCCTGATGGTAACTCCTGCACTGGAGTTTGGGTCCTCTCGATCCTGGAGGCTGCGGGTGCAGTGCTGGGTCCAGGCGTCGGGTTCCTTGTTACCAGGCAGTCACGGTCAGAGGAAGCCTCTGGATCCTCTCTGCAGGCCTCACTGTGGGAGTGCAGGGGGGTCGTCTCAGGCCACTCACGAGGTCACAGTCGCCTGGGAGTCCTCTCTGCAGTGTTGATTCTCTGGAGCTCGAGCCGGGGGCATCTGGTGCAGTGTGTGAAGTCTCACGCTTCAGGCGGGAAGAGTGAGTTCTTTAAAAGTTGCTTCTTTGTTGCAAAGATGTTGCTGTTGTTGAACAGTGCTGCTGTTCTCGGAGTTTCTTGGTCCTTTGGGTTCAGGGCAGTCATCTGAGTCCTCAGAGGTCGCTGGTCCCTGTTGGATGCGTCACTGTGCAGGTTGTTTGAGTCTGGAGAAAGGCCGGTAGGGCTGGGCCCAAGTCAGTTGTCGTCTCCGTCGTCTCTGCAGGGCTTTCAGGTCAGCAGACCTTCTTCTTGTTATAGGTTGCAGGAATCTGATTTCCTGGGTTCTGGGTCGCCCCTAAATATTGAATTTAGGGGTGTGTTTAGGTCAGGTGGGCAGTAGCCAATGGCTACTGTCCTAGAGGGTGGCTATACCCTCTTTGTGCCTCTTTCCTGAGGGAAGGGGGGCACATCCCTAATCCTATTGGGGGAATCCTCCAAACTCAAGATGGAGGATTTCTAAAGTCAGGGGTCACCTCAGCTAAGGACACCTTAGGGGCTGTCCTGACTGGTGGGTGACTCCTCCTTGTTTTTCTCATTATCCTCTCCTGCCTTGCCGCCAAAAGTGGGGGCAGTGGACGGAGGGGCGGGCATCTCCACTAGCTGGGATGCCCTGGGGTGCTCTAACAAAAGACATGAGCCTTTGAGGCTCACTGCCAGGTGTTACAGTTCCTGCAGGGGGAGGTGAGAAGCACCTCCACCCACTACAGTCTTTGTTCCTGGCCACAGAGTGATAAAAGCACTCTCCCCATGTGGCCAGAAACCCGTCTAGCTGTGGCAGGCTGGCAGAAACTGGTCAGCCTAGCACTAGGAGTCGGCCTGGTATTCGGGGGGGCATCTCTAAGATGCCCTCTCGGTGCATTTTCCAATAAATCCCACACTGGCATCAGTGTGCATTTATTGTGCTGAGACGTTTGATACCAAACTTCCCAGATTTCAGTGTAGCCATTATGGAACTGTGGAGTTCGTGTTTGACAAACTCCCAGACCATATACTCTTATGGCTACCCTGCACTTATAATGTCAAAGGTTTTGCTTAGACACTGTAGGGGCATAGTGCTCATGCACATATGCCCTCATCTGTGGTGTAGTGCACCCTGCATTAAGGATGTAAGGCCTCTAAGAGGGGTGACTTACCTATGCAACAGGCAGTGTGAGGTGGGCATGGCACTCTGAGGGGAGTGCCATGTCGACTTAGTCATTTTCTCCCCACGAGCACACACAAGCTGTGAGGTAGTGTGCATGTGCTGAGTGAGGGGTCCCCAGGGTGGCATAAGACATGATTCAGCCCTTAGAGACCTTCCTTGGCATCAGGGCCCTTGGTAACAGGGGTACCATTTACAAGGGACTTATCTGTGTGCCAGGGCTGTGCCAATTGTGGGAACAAATGTACAGTTTAGGGAAAGAACACTGGTGCTGGGGCCTGGTTAGCAGGGTCCCAGCACACTTTCAATCATAACTGGCATCAACAAAAGGCAAAAAGTCAGGGGGTAACCATGCCAAGGAGGCATTTCCTTACACATGCTAATCTGCCAAATGTGTAAGTCAAGAAAGCAAATACAACAGCAACATGTTGTACATGGGTCATGTTTGTAGATAAGTAGCTGGAAGGTACACACATGAAAATGGACACATGGTCAGTCAAATGTGTAGGAAGGTAGCACAATTGAACACCATCCATGTGTGGACAAACAAAACTCTAGTTTGCACACATGATATGAATGTCTAATCTACATCAGGGAGTCAAATCTAACCCAATAGATGTTGACATTGGCCAAGCCAAGATGAAATACTTACCATATCAAACAACACACAATGTAATGAAACACCAATTGGATTACCACCCACACATCCACCCAATGAACATCTCCCCTTGTCCTGGGTGACACCAGCACTGCTCCAAAAGTCAGATCTTGCCAACCACAGCAAATGGATCAGCATTCAGGATGAATCAAACATAACTGTAGGCACACATCACAAATTATTCAGGAACAGCAAAAAGGTAGAAATGTAATGGCAGGACAAATGTGTACTCAAAAACACAGGTTAGGTTTAGTATAACAACTTAAATATGTGTTAAGTCCAATGGCTAGTCCACAAATAGAGGTCCATGTGCACTACAACTTCACGCAATGACCACTGTCATAGGAACCTCCACAGGAAGGGGCATCAAGTGGGCATACCAGGCACATCAATGATTCCTCTAGGGTGGGGTGGGGTCAGATTTAGGATGGGTAGGTTTGGTTTTGGGAGGGATGGGCTTAACTGTGGGAGGGGTGGGCTTCTTCTTGGGGGTGGGAGGGGTATGGCTGGTTTGAGGGTGGGTGGGGGCAGGTGTGACAGGGGAAGACTTGGACGTTGGAGGGATGGGTTAGGATGTGGGTGGGGTCCTTTTGGTTGTGGGAGGTGTTTCACAGGGCTAAGGGCAAGGTCAAACAGGAAACTTTCTTTGGGAAAATGGGTAGGGTCTGCAGAAGGGATGAGGTTGAGGAAGTGCTTGTCTTGTCTGTGGGTGTTGTTGAGGGTGGTGTGTGTGTGTGTCTGAGGTATGCTTGGGTTTGGTTGGTGTCTGTTACACGTATGAGTGTGGGCATTTGCGTTTCTTTGGGGGCTGTGAGGTGGAGGTGATGGCTAAGGTGTCTGTGGGTGCTGGGGTGGTGTCCGGGGGTATGGTGTGTATGGTGTGTGGGTTTGTGGGTGTTGGGGTGGTGTCTGGGAAATGGTGTGTGTGGGGTGAATGTCTGTGGGGGTGGGTTTGGTGTCTCAGGGTATGGATGTGTGGTGTGTGTGTCTGTGAGTGTTGGGGTGGTTTCTGTTGGTATGGTGGGTGTGGTTTGGCGGTCAGTAGGGGTGGTGTTTGTGGGAATGGTGCGTGTGGTGTCTGTGTGAGTGACTTTTGAGTATTTGTGTGCCAGTGTATCTTGTGGCGCCTGTGCTTATGTATGCTGCTTATGTGTGTTGAGATGGGTGCTTATGGATGTGTGTATGTGCTTGGGACAGGTAGGGAAAGAGAGAAATTGGATGGGGAAGAGGTAGGTGGTGGGGGGCAGGATTGTGGGCGGTGGAAGGCTGCCATCAGTGAGGAGGCCAGAGCCCGCAAAGATCTCTGTAGGCCAGATATGGCACTATCAATGCCTTCCAGGTATGCAACCACCTGCTGAAGCTGGCTGGCCTGCACCTGGATGGCATTCAGAATGACAGTCTGATGCACAGAGATACTCCTCAGGAAGTCAATAGCCTCCTCGCTCGGGGCAGCAGTGGTAACAGGGGCATGGGATGAGGTGCCTGGGGCGAAGGAGACACCCACCCTCCTGGGTGAGTGGGCACGGCCAACTGGGTGGGGAGCAACATGGAGGGGGGGATGGAAATGGGGGTGGCAGAGAAGGATGGAACAGGTACAGGTTCTGATGGGTCCGTCACCACTAGAGAGTGGCCACTGGATGAAGAATCCAAAGATGAAGTTGTTGATCCTGTGTCCACTGTTGCACTCACCCTCCTGGCTACTGAGTCCCTCTGTGTCTGATGACTCTTGACTGGAGGTACTGTGGCCAGCTGCTTCCACACTGGTTGTGGCCCTGTCTCCTCCGCTTGCCTGTGCTGATGCTGAAATTACAAAGACAAATAGGGTCACACATTTGCTTAAACACCCTTGATCAACTGCTTTGATTACCAAACATACCATACTGTACAGTAGTTCCAAGTCACAAGCTTCAGCAAAATGGCCACAACATTTGCAACACCATGTACATGCATACCACATGAACTGTGAGCAGTTGCCCACAGGAAAATCAGAATCACAGACAACTCCAATTGCATGGGTTAAGTTGTGCACTCACAATACCCATGGAGCAAGTAGAAGATCTTATCACCTTTAATTGTTCGGCTTATGTAGCATTCCTCAGTAGCCTGTTGGCACAAAGTAGTACAGCAATGCCGAGTTCAGTCTCACAGATCCCACACAAGACCATGCTTCCAGCTTATCTTCATATACCCAATACCACATCATGATGAAATGATGGCCAAACAATCAAACCATGTTGCAGCAAGAAGTACAGTAGATGGAAGAAGGTGACAGGGAAACACCTATGTCACACTGTTAAAATTCCCCAATGATAACTTCACAATATGTACATTGTATAAATAGACATTGGAGACAATTTGGCCAAAATGACTGGGAGATGTGTCTACAAAATCTGCAACACAATGAATCAGCTAGCCCCAGGGAAGTCACCTTTCTTGATTGGTCCCTACTCAGGTTGCATAAGTAAAAGCCAAAAGTCCATTGAATGTTGTAGAGGCTCAGGAAATCTCCAGTGCCTGTAGAAGGCCCTTAACATGTTGCTCAGTGGGAAGGCACATCACTATCCCTTTTGGTCATGTAAGCACAGATTCCCTTGGACGAATGAGTGTACACAACCACATATGATTCCCACAATCCTGCAAGTTACTTCCTGATGCATGGCAACAGTTAGGTAATGAATCTTCACACTTAACATGTGCTACAGTCTCCGCCAAATGATTCTACATCAATGACATGGAAATGCACATTGTCAGTAAAAACTGTAGTCCTACCTGTCATTTTCTTCATTGCTCCTGCAATTGTACAATACCAAATTACATGTAGTAATGGGTGAGAGTATGTGTGAGCCACCAAGCAATGGTGGTACACTCCTGTCTCTGGCACCACATGAATGGTAGGCCCATCACATATGTCCAATTCCTAACACATGTTTGCATGCACACATATGTGATAGAATCAGACATCACCCCATAAAGACAGGTAGACCATGCATGAAACAGCAGTCAAAATTATATGGCAAAAGTGAAAGGTTCACATGCTAACATGTAGGCACAAGGAATGATGGCAACAGTGATGTTACCAAAATCATGTCAATGGGCATTCACTACTTACCAAGGAAAAGTATTGCTCTGTTACTGCACTCAAAGGGCAATGTATGCTCTGTCACATGTATGATGACCATCTTCACATAAGAGAAAGTAGTGAGGCACCAGCAGTCATGACACATTGAAGACAAGTAGCCTGTGAGGGACAGATGCCAATATACTCACCTGAGCAGACACGTGGCTGAGTACAGGTTTCCATTACCTCATGTTGTTGTGGGCTGACACACTGAAGACAAGTGGACTGTTGGATACAAATGACACCTACATCAACAAACAATATGACCTGATTGATCACTGTACTCAGCCATGTGTTGGCCCTGGAGAGTAAATAGGTTTTGGACTGTACACTCTTGTGTCCTAGGTTAGTGGGTCAATAGGCAAGGCACATCAGCATGCACCAACCTCCATACCTACACAACAATTACTCATATTGTGTGTCACACATGGCCCATCTCCAATCTTCAGGGGGAGAAGGCAGACTCTAACACATCACATTGGCAATGTAACAGGCAGGATAATGCCCAGGACTCATCCCCTTGTAGCTGTGGTGCTCCCCTAAAACACCCATCAAGCTCTTGGTAGGCCACTGCCAGAATGCAGGCCATCAGGGGGGTCAGGCTCTGGCGTGCGCCCCAACCACTTTGGGATGACAGCCCCAGCTGGACCTCCGCAATCTTCTGAGTTCAGCGTCTCAGGTCCTCCCACCTCTTGTGACAGTGGACGCTTCGCCGGCCATGGACCCCTAGGGTCTGCACCTCCGGGCGATGGCTCTCCAAATCCCTTCCTTCTGATGGGCGTTGACCTGTATGCATGCAATAGACAAATGAAAAGCTTCCATTCCATTCTTTTGGCCAACTGGTTGTGTCACACACATTTCTGAAACAGCAAACACAAAAATGTTGTATTTGTCAAGTGTAAAGCACACATGCTGATGAGTAGAGAAGCACAAATACAAACATTTGGAGTCATCTGCAGACTAACCCACTATGCTGCTTATGGCCTACACTGCTAAGCAAGTCTACTGACATCAGGTTACCCAGGCTTAAGCAACATATACTGTGATTTGAGACACAATGAAACTAAACACACCATTGTAACCTTTTGAAGGGTCAACTCCTTGGGCCTGACTGGACAAACACATTTACATCCAGCCACATTGGCCCACTGCATACAGTCCCTACAGGCAACTACCACAGTACAGACCATGCCCTAAGACTTAAATGACAATGAAAGAGCTGCCACGGGTGGGACATAAAGTCTCTTCCCTGCGCCTGTATGAACATGTGGGCTCCCAATGTAATCTCGTACCACTTCAGTATGGAGTTCTGTGTTATGTACTTAAAGCACAGAACACACCTTTTACCATATGTGGCAATCCTACAGAGATGGCACCCAGCATACTAAGGTATGTTTGGTCTAATTGGTTGCATGTAACCAAGCTATTGAGTCACATATCATGCCCTCCGTGAATCATGCAACTTTCTGCACAGTAGTTTTGTCACTAGTGCAATATGCCTGTACTGTACAAATATGACTTATGGAAAGGTGACAACAGAGCTGTGGGAGTAAGGGACCTCTCATAAGTCAATGACACACATTGACAATGAGGCTTAATGCAAATATTCTCTAGGTCAGGGAGTTACCTCAGGACCCATTCCTAATGTATTCAATGGACAAAGACCTATAGGCCAAGACTTGCCACTGAAGACTCATTCTGGCCACATCCAAGGATCTGTAGGTCTACAGGATGTTGGCCCAGTGCCACATTTGCATGGTCACAGTAACCCTACCCCAGCCTGGTCCATTTCTTGTTCGAAACATTTGACAAGCCCTGGTCTCTGCAGGCTGAGCATACAGAACCTACATGACACTCACATTTCCATCACTTCCGTTTATGACACTACATCCTGTGCCCATCCTCTATGTAGGTTCAGGGATGTGGAGCACTCTGAAGGGCACAGTGAATTTTACATGTTCTCAGACAACAGCTTGGCAAGGCAAGATGTGGGCTGAGTGATCTGTGGAACTATACACATTGCTAATGAGATCGTCAAATAACTAAAACAGTATACATACACAGCTCATGCTGTAATGCACATACGTGTTGTTTTACATTTACAAACATCATATACAAAAGTATGTCATTGTATGGCTATAAAGTCTCCTAGCCTAGATATATGAATGCAACAGAAGGAGGATCTGGGATTATCACACAACACAATGGTATTGTGAAATACATAGAGTACTTATCTCCACTACCAGCGCCTTGTACATCCCATGTATGAAACACAAAATGTGATAAAAGGCACACAAAAATTCTCATTGCCACTTAGAGACACATTGGGGGTTATTCTAACTTTGGAGGAGGTGTTAATCCGTCCCAAAAGTGACGGAAAAGTGACGGATTTACCACCAGCCGTATTACGAGTCCATTATATCCTATGGAACTCGTAATACGGCTGGTGGTATATCCGTCACTTTACCGTCACTTTTGGGACAGATTAACACTCCTCCAAAGTTAGAATAACCCCCATTGTATCCTATGAGGAAGGAAAGGATGGCATTGAACAGAGTCAAATAGGTCTATGAAGTTCTCACCTGCTCTTCTGGTGAGCCATAGAGCTGACCATACAGGTGAAAGACCTCCTCGACAAGCCTCTCCAGCTCCTCAGGGGAGAAGGCAGGGGCCCTTTCACCTGCTTGGCCTGGCATTTGGAATGATTGCTCCCAGAGGTGGCACACAGCAGCTGAAGTGGTGGAGGTGTTGGTAGCAGTAGGGTCAGGAGTCAAAGGACTGATTTAGCAAAACACAGCGTACATGTACGCCACACACGGTCATCCCTGCTGATGAGCACATCCATTGGCCTGAGACCGTCACAGTCACCAACATTAGTCTATGACAGTGTCAGCCACGGTTGAAATTGCCCACAGCGCAGTCAACTTCCGCCAGCGGTCACAGGCGGTTCCTAATGTCCAGTGAACTAGGTCAGGCATCCGCCATTTTGGTGGTTGTAAATACAGTACTGGGCCCTGTTAAATGCGTCACAACATCAATATATGTGTCTGATCAGCACAAACAATCTAAATCAGCCTTGTTGTGTAGGTTCTCTTACACAATCACCAGTGTACTATGTTGCTGGTCACAGATGAGATATTACGGCAGTATACTGTCCACTGGTGGTCAAGGTATTTTTGAGGGTTGGGACAGAGTGATACATTTCAAGGGACACACATTCATGTTGTTGACACATGTGTAGACAACCACAGGGCTCATATTTGGCCATTTAGTAGTAGACAGCTTTGATGTGTAATGGGTGTAATGTTTTTCCAGTCATTCATTTTTTATCACATGATTCTGGACCTATTCATCATGTATGTTTGTGAGAACACAGTGACTAATGCTCCAATTCATTTAATTTCACAAATAGACACGCTGTGAGAGGGTGGAGGTGACAAGCTCCAGTATATTGTCCATTGCTAGACCTTCAAACAATGGAAGAACATCACATCATCAAACAGTTCCGTCTCAATAGGCAAAGTATTGTGGATTTATGTTGTCAGTTGGAGCCAGATCTGATGCTTGAAAAGACCAATCCAACATGTATACCACCCACTGTTAAAGTCATGGCAGTATTACACTTCTTGGCCACAGGGTCCTTCCAATTTACAGTGGCCATATCTGGTGGTATGTCCCAAACTATGTTCAGTGGTGTGTTAGTAGACGTGCCATCAGCAATGATGAAACACATTGACAGTTATATCATGTTCCCCAGGCACAAGGATTTAGCCAATGTGAAGGCTGACTTCTATGGTTTTGGTTGACTCCCACATGAGGTGGGAGCTATTGATGGTCCACATTTTGCCTTGGTGCCACCGCAGGCCAGTGAACAAGTCTATCGCAACAGGTAGCACTTCCATTCTATCAACGTGCAAGTTGTCTGCTTTTTAGATCTCTACATCTCAAATGTCTGTGCCTGGTTTTCAGGTTCAGCCCATGATTCCTTTGTAATGCGTAACAGCACCATACCCCAGCTGATGTCACAACTGCAACCAGAGAGGGCATGGCTAGTTGGTAAGTCACATCTGTCCTGATTTTGTGCCATGTCAGGTGCTACAATCATGAAGTGACACTGAACATATCCAAACCGTCCTTGGTTGTTGAAACCGCTGAGGAATCCAACTATGCCAGGGGAAGTCTGCTTCAATGAGGCCCATGGAAGAACTCGGCGGACAGTGGAGAGGGCTTTTGGGCTCCTGAAGGTCAGAATTTGCTGTCTGGACAAGACTGGAGGAGCCAACCTCTACTCACCGGAAGGTGTGTCAGATCACCGTGGCACGCTGCATGCTCCATAACATTGCCCTGCGGAGAAATATTCCTTACATTCCAGAGGTCAGGGAGCCTGCAGTGCCACCCGGGTGAGAACCCTGAAATGCCAAATGAAGATGATAGTGGTGAAGAGGAAGGAGCTGACTTGCGACACAATCTCATCTACAGTTACTTCTCATGAGTGTAAGTATGTAATGAGATGTCATTACTTTGACTGTACAATGAACTGCAGTTGTGATAATCTACGTAGTGTATTCTTAGAAATAGTTAGGGAGGTGGTGCTCAGGCAAAATCTGCCAAAGGGTGTTTGATGAAGATGCTTTTGGCATTTTCACATTTTGATGAAATTGCTTTGTTTGTGTCAGATTTTTCAAATGGACTTTGTTCTCCAGATGTTTGCTATGTGATTTGTGTTATATGTATGGTTTTATAACGACACTCCTTGTTTTGTTCAGGTACCTTCACCTTGAGATCTTCATTTGGGCATTTCAGGGTTGTGACATTGGCAGGTGTATCGTGCTGTTGGGACATACAAAGTGGACATGGATTGTTCCTGGGAATGTATTTCACAGACTTTCAGTGTTGAAGACCTGTGTCATGACAGCTTGCACAGTGATAGGATGGAAGTGCAGAAGACTCCATTGGACTTGTTCGCTATTGTGTGGTAGCCATGATGCTTCATGTATGTCATCATGTGGTCATTAAAAATGTTGTTTTAGGCCAACATCGTGTCAATTCTCCTTAACGTTGGCTAAACACTCTTTTTGTCTGAACTGTTTGTGGCTGTTAAAGTTTTTCATCATTGTAGGCCAAAGTGCCTATGGCACATCACTGACATTTTTTGTGTCATACCACCAGATGCATTAGCACTAATTTGTAATGACCCTATGATCAAGGACAGTTGGACAGCCAACTGTCTGGGTGTTGCATTATATGAGGTGTGCTCCCTTTTGAGAGCTACAGGATATGGCTCCAGCTAATGACATCAACCATATCCTTTTTTGCATATTTAACAGGACAATATTTGATATGTCCATTCCTAAATGTTCCGGGGGTCTGTACCAGTATATTTTATGGCCTACATAGTCTGATATGGGCATGTCTGAATTTCTGTGTTTCTGACATTTTGACGTGCTGAACAATATAATAAAATCTCTTCAGAAACAAGACACTTGTATGTATGTGTTGGTGTGCAATAGCTGTAACCCTGAGCTGGACACATTGTACATGCAACATATCCCTGCTTGCACAAGTAGCTTGTATCTTTATCGTATGGTTCACGTGGTCTTGCATATCTACATAGCTTAATGTGAATTTTAAGACAGCAGACAATGAGTTTGTGACGGGTGAATTTATTACAATGCTAATACAGAAAAATAATTTGGGACAGAAAGAAACCAAAATGTAGAGTGAAGGGGTCAGTTATGGTGAATGAAATCATTGAAGAATATGCCACACCATTGGAAGTCCAAAGTCCAGAGTACTCCTCCCATTGGAACTGGAAAGTGATTCTGGGTATGTCCACTGAGTATATGCGTGACATATAAAGGAGGAGATTAAGGAAGAGGTTTCTTGCTGGCAGTGGTGGCGGTAAAAAAAATGGAATTTCGGCCGTGGCGGAAACCGCCAACATAGACAGCCACTTTAACACTCCGACCGCCACAGCGGTACAAACAAACAGCGCAGCGGTCACCTCCAACAGACAGGCGGAGGACAATGTACTGCCCACAGTATCACAACCTACCAATCCGCCACCTTTTCCGGGGCGGATTCACCGTGAACAAAAACACGGCGGAAACAGGACTTCAAAGGGGAAACGCTCACCTCAACACACCCCACGAGGAACCAGGATGCCATGGAACCAGAGCTTCACATTTTCCCAGCCTTCATCTTCTTGCACCTCTACCAGGAGCACGAACGCCGGCGGCGAAGACCACGGTGAGTACTGCACCTATGACACAGGGGAGGGGGGGAGGGAAAAAACAGTGACACACACATGCAACATCCCCACCCCCACCCTCACCCACGACAACACACACACTAATACATATTGATACATCACAGTTACACCCCCCAACCGCCCCGGAAGAATGCAAAGACAAAAGGAAATGAGTGTAACCATTGTAATCTATTAAAATCCAGTACGCAAAAATATATATACACTATTAACAAATATATACACCACGAATAGAAGTCCAGGTATTGCTCCATTTAAGTCCGTGGAACACTGGGCCCACACTGCATGGACGAGGCCCACACAAGGTACCCGAACATGACGGAGAGAACACTGCAGGGGCATCAGATAGAAATAAAACAGGCACCTCAGGGGGAAATGAAGGGGGGGGCACCTCAGCCGGATGAGTGCAAGACGGCAAATCCACGAGGGGGCCACATGCCCACTGTTCAATCCTGGGGAGTGCAAAGCCACAGTCTCTCAAGTGGATAACAGTCTCCACTGGTTCTGGAGGGGGCTTTGTGCCCAGAGTGCTTCACCCTGCCAAGGACAGAGGTAATGGATGTAAATCTCCACTGGTTCTGGAGGGGGCTTTGTGCCCAGAGTGCTTCATCCTGCCAAGGACAGAGGTAGTGGATGTAAATCTCCACTGGTTCTGGAGGGGGCTTTGTGCCCAGAGTGCTTCATCCTGCCAAGGACAGAGGTAGTGGATGCCTGTCTCCACTGGTTCTGGAGGGGGCTTTGTGCCCAGAGTGCTTCATCCTGCCAAGGACTGAGGTAGTGGATGCCTGTCTCCACTGGTTCTGGAGGGGGCTTTGTGCCCAGAGTGCTTCATCCTGCCAAGGACTGAGGTAGTGGATGTAAATCTCCACTGTTTCTGGAGGGAGCTTTGTGCCCAGTGTGCTTCATCCTGCCAAGGACAGAGGTAGTGGATGTAAATCTCCACTGGTTCTGGAGGGGGCTTTGTGCTCAGAGTTCTTCATCCTGCTCGTGGCGGACTCAGTAGCGTCAGTGCTCTTGGCGCTCATGGGCCAGCGGTGCTTGTGGCGGCGGTGTCCTTCGTAGCGGTGCTTGTGGTGGCGGTGTCCTTGGCAGCGGTGCTTGTGGCGGCGGTGTCCATTGCAGCAGTGCTGGTGGCGGCGGTGTCCTTGGCAGCAACTCAGCTGCTGCCGGTCCTGTCTGGGCCTGCGGGGCTGGTGCTGGTGGTCCTGTCTGGGCCTGCGGGGCTTGTGCTGGCGGTCCTGTCTGGGCCTGCGGGGCTGTTGCTGGTGGTCCTGTCTGGGCCAGCGGGGCTGCTGCTGGCGGTCCTGTCTGGTCCAGCAGGGCTGCAGCTGGCGGTCCTGTCTGGGCCTGCGGGGCTGGTGCTGGCGGTCACCTCCTGGGCAGCGGGGCTGATGGCGGTCGCCTCCAGGGCAGTGGGGCTGATGGCGGTCGCCTCCTGGGCAGCGGGGCTGATGGCGGTCGCCTCCTGGGCAGCGGGGCTGGTGCTGGCGGTCACCGCCTGGGCAGCGGGGCTGATGGCGGTCACCTCCTGGGCAGCGGGGCTGATGGCAGTCTTCTCCGCCGTGCTGATCTTCCCAGACTCGCCGGGTTTCTTGTGCCCATTCCCCACCTTGGAAGGTGTCGCAGCTGACTCCACACTCCCACCTGTACACCTGGGAGCTGCTTTGGTGGCTGGTGTGTTCCCCCTCTCCTGCTGTGCACTGGCCAACTTTTGATGCTTGACAGGTGGGGGACTGTCCGTGCTGTGGCTCCTTGCCACACTGGCTGCCCTGCTGCCTGGTGCACCCCAGAATCCGGTGACTACTGGCATCACTGATCCCGCCGATGTCGTGGCTAAGGTGCTAGGTTGGGACTTGGAGAGTCGGGCCCTAGGAGACTGACGGGGTGGGGGAGGTGAGGGAAAGAGGTCAAGGGTGGACAGGAAAAGTTTCTTGGGAACACTGGGACGGGTAGCTGGAGGGGGTTTGGGAGTGGAGGAAGAGGTTGTGGTTGTAGGAGGTGTACGTTTGGTGACTTTGGGTGAAGGTGCATGTGCTGGAGGCTGTTGTGAGGTGGATGGCTGTTGGGTGGGTGTGTGCCTGCGTTTGTGTACCTTGGGAGCTGGCCTCACAGACACACTGGGATAGGACACAGGGGATGTGTGAATTGTAGTGGGGGTGGCGACTGCACGTGAGCGGGGTGTGGTGGTGATGGAAGTAGTGGCTGTAGATGTAGTGCATGCAGATGTGAGTGGAGACGAGACTGGGAGGGAGGAGGGAGACGAGGAGGAGGGGGACACGGTGGAGGCAGTGGATGTTGCTATGTCTGCATGTGTGTGATGTTTGCGTGAGTGCCTGTGTAATGTGTGGTGCTTATCTTTGCCTGAGCTTCTTTTGTGTGTTGGGGTGTGTGCATGCTGGTCTGATGATGTGCTTGGGGTTTGCTGAGGTACAGGGGTGTGAGTCTGGGTAGAGGAAGTTGGAGGGGGGAGGCTAGAGACAGGGACAATGACTGCCATCAGTGCTGAGGCCAGAGTCTGAAAAGCTCGCTGAAGGGCTGCCTGACCAGAATGAATGCCCTCCAGGAATGCATTGGTTTGTTGCAACTGCCTCTCTACACCCTGGATAGCATTCACAATGGTAGACTGCCCAACAGTGAGGGACCTGAGGAGGTCAATGGCCTCCTCACTGAGGGCAGCAGGGGTGACTGGGGCAGGGCCTGAGGTGCCTGGGACAAAGGAGATGCCCACCCTCCTGGGTCAGCGGGCACGGGGCAAAGGCTGAGGGGCTGCTGGGAGGGCGGTGCTGGAAGGGGGGGTGGCGGCTGTACCTGTAGATGGGGAGGGCACAGATGGGCCCGCCACCACAAGGGAGCTCCCATTAGAGGACGCATCACTGGTCTCAGCTCCTGTCCCCGCTGTGGAGCTCCCCTCGACCTCCGTCCCACTGGTGAAATCAGACTCCATAGTGTCGCCCTCCAGGGTCATGTGGGATGCAGCTCCCTCCTGCTCCGGTGCCACTGCTCCTCCGCCTGATGATGCTAATGCACACAAGAACAGAGAGAACACAAAAAGGGGGGGGGGCGACAGAAGAAAGACATGTTGAGTGCATGCATTACCGCTACCGTTGGCAGACACGACAGACACAGAAGCCCCCTGCACTAGGCCGCGCACTTGGGGTCCACTATTCAATCCCTGGGACATGGCCTACAAGGCTATGGCCGACATCTGCACACATGGATGTCACAGGAGCCTGACTAGGTGTAGTTGGCTCTGTACCCAGGTGGGGTGGGGTGCCACGGGGCCTGCCTGAAAAAGGAGACCTAACTAGCACACTCGCCCTGGCCTAGGGGAACTCACAGCCCACCTCCCCCACCCAGACACCTCCACTGCACGCTGAATCAGCACAATGAGAGTGTACTCACCCCCTTGTTGCTGCTGTGATGCCTTCAAGTGCCCATCCAACTGCAGGTACGCCACCGCCAGGATCCTGAACATCAGAGGGGTCATGGTGCGACGGGCACACCTCCTACGTTGGGAGGCCATCCTCAGCTGGGCCTCCGCCATCTTCTTGCTCCAGTGGCGAATGTCCTCCCATCTCTTCCGGCAGTGGGTGCTCCGTCTGTGATAGACCCCCAGGGTCTGGACGTCCTTGCTGATGGCACGCCAAATATCCTTCTTCTGGTGGGCGCTGACCTACAGGAATTGTACAGGGGAAAAAGAGAAGTTATTACCAACTGCACCGTCACAGTCATTGGCCTGCATACCTACCCTTGCCATGTGGCACATGCACTCACCGTCGTTTCATGCAGGCCTCATTCTCCCCCCCCCTAACTTTCATCCACCCCACTCCACACAGGCATAGCCCATACAGCATGCTCCCAGTGTACTTACCTGTTTGTCTGGAGGACCGTAGAGTAGCGTGTACTGGGGGAGGACCCCATCCACGAGTTTCTCCAACTCCTCCGATGTGAAGGCAGGGGCCCTTTCCCCAGACGCACGAGCCATTGTCTCTTCCAGACTGAGGTCACAGCAGCACTTGCTGTGTAGGTCCTCTCCTGTCGAAGATCAGGTATCGAGTGATTGAACAGATAGAAAATGGCGGTCACGTCCGTGGTGGTGCGTACCGTCACCGCCGGCGTATATCGTCATTGGCTCCTGGGACCCATAGGGCCCAATGTTAACCAATGCAGAATTGCGCCGCGGTCTTCGACCGCCTACCGCGACGGTGTACAACGCCAGCGCAGTTACCTCATATCCCATTGTCCCACTTTACATGTCAGGCAGCCGCCATTTCATTGGCCCACATGGCTCTATTTTTAACTGCGTCACACATAACTAGGCCTTGCCTCAACACTCATACATGCTAATTTTGGATTATGAATCGTGTTCTGTGTAAGCTGTGTGTACGTACCTCTGAGTTGGTTGACTCTGTGCTTGCTGTTGTCCTTCATAGGCACCGTCCGCTGGGACATGTGAGGAGATGGCGGCATCCTCCGGTGTACAGACCGCTGGTGGACCTGTCGACAATGGAGGAAAGACATGTAATCATCACCTACAGGCTTGATCGTGCCACAATCCTGGAATTGTGTGCCCAGTTGGAGCCAGACCTGATGTCAGCTATCCGCCACCCCACAGGAATCCCTCCTCAAGTGCAGGTGCTGTCAGTACTCCATTTCCTTGCAAGTGGGTAATTTCAAACAAAAGTGGCCATAGCATCAGGGATATCCCAGCCTATGATTTCCAACGTGTTGTCCAGAGTGTTGTCTGCCCTGCTGAAACACATGCGGAGCTACATCGTTTTCCCTCAGGTGGAGGATTTGCCTACAGTGAAAGGTGACTTCTATGCCCTGTGACATATCCCCAACATCATAGGTGCCATTGATAGGACACATGTGGCCTAGCCCCCCCGCAGGAGTGAACAGGTGTACAGAAACTGGAAGAGTTATCATTCAATGAATGTGCAGATGGTGTGTTTGGCAGACCAGTACATCTCCCATGTGAATGCCAAATTCCCTGGCTCAGTGCATGACGCTTACATCCTGTGGAATAGCAGCATCCCTCATGTGATGGGGCAACTCCAGAGGCACCGGATGTGGCTATTAGGTGAGCACCTGGAACCAAATCAGTGGGAATAGTTGTCTGGGTATATCCCTACAGGTTAGTGTGTGTCTAACAGTTGCCCCTCGCCTTTTTCAGGTGACTCTGGTTATCCCAACCTGTCATGGCTACTGACCCCAGTGAGGAATCCCAGGACAAGGGCAGAGGAACGCTACAATGAGGCCCATGGGGGAACTAGGAGGATTATAGAGCGGACCTTTGGCCTCCTGAAGGCCAGGTTCATGTGCCTCCATATGACAGGTGGTTCCCTATTCTACTCACCAAAGAAGGTGTGCCAGATCATCATGGCCTGCTGTATGCTTCACAACTTAGCTTTGCGATGACAGGTGCCTTTTCTTCAGGAGGATGGTCCAGATGGAGGTGTTGTGGCAGCTGTGGAGCCTGTGGACAGTGAAGACGAGGAAGCAGAAGAAGAGGACATCGACAACAGGAACTCGGTTATCCTGCAAAACTTCCAGTAAGACACAGGTAAGAAGACAAACCTGCCTACTACATGTAATGTAACACTACTACCTCTCTACTGTTTGTCCTTTTCACCCAGTGTATGGTCACTGTGTTTTCACTTTCCCTTACGATTTCACAGATGTGGGTCCCACTGTGTGACAACTGCTTTGTTTCCTCATGGACTAAAACTGTGTGACAAAGGTATGTTGACATTACAATTGAAAGAGCATTTTGTCACTGTAATTGCTAATACACTATTTCGAAATCACAGACAGACTCCAGGTTGTTTTGTGCTTTAAGGGTGTTTATTTAAGTGCTCAATATTGGAGGGTGCTGTAAAATGGGGAGGGGTGATAGTGGAGGAATGTCCATGGTAGAGTCCAGTCTATCAGTCTCACAGGTGCATTGTCCAAAGGGGTATAGGAAGTGGAGCTGGGGCAGTTTGAGGATGGACAGGGTGACAAGGTGGGACAAAAGGATGACATTCAGGGTGGTCTCATTTCTTGTCAGGGGTCTTGGCATCGTTCTCTGTCTTTGTCCTGGATCTCAGGGACCATTTGCGGGGTGGTTCTCCATCTGCAGGGGGTGGGGTGCTGGTGTGGTGGTCCTGTGGCGGTGCCTCCTGTCCACTAGCGCCGGCGGAGGTGGTGGGCAGTTCATCGTCCAGGCTAGTGTCAGGGGCCCCTTGTTGTGCCACAGTGTCCCTCCTGGTGTTGAGGACTTTCTTCAGCACCCCTACGATGGTGCCCAGAGTGGAATTGATGGATCTGAGTTCCTCCCTGAAGCCCAAATACTGTTCCTCCTGCAGCCGCTGGGTCTCCTGAAACTTGGCCAGTACCGTTGCCATCGTCTCCTGGGAATGATGGTATGCTCCCATGATGTTGGAGAGGGCCTTGTGGAGAGTGGGTTCCCTGGGCCTGTCCTCCCCCTGTCGCACAGCAGCCCTCCCAGTTCCCCTGTGTTCCTGGGCCTCTGTCCCCTGAATGGTGTGCCCACTGCCACTGCCCCCAGGTCCCTGTTGTTGTTGGGGTGGTGGGTTAGCCTGGGTTCCATGTAGTGGTAGACACACTGCTGATTGACGTGTCCTGGGGACAGAGGTATGGGCCCGCTGGGTGGGTGCTGTGCTGGTGTTTCCAGAGGGGGGAAGCTCTGTGGTGGCCTGTGACTGTGTGAGGGGAACCGACTGTCCCGAGGTCCCAGATGGGCCAGGCTGGTCGTCTAGATCCAGATGGACAGAGCTGCTGTTATCAATGTGGGCCTCTTCTGTTGGTGGTGTGGACATGTGTGGACCCTCCTGTGCGGTGACGTTGGGTAGGGGTCCTGCAGGGGTGTAAAAGCATGATTATTGCATCTGTGTGTACCATGGTGTGCAATGGGTGGGTGACCATGTGCCCCAGTTCTTGCATTCCTGTGTGGGACCTTGTGTGATGATGGTTTAGGGGAGTGTATGGGTATGTCCTGTGGCCATCCATTGGTGATGGGTGTCCATGCTTTGGTGTTGCATGCAGGGCTTGGTGTTGGGATGTGTGGTTTGTGATAGTGGGACATGTGTGAGGAATTGGAGTGATGGGGGTGAGGGCGAGGGTGGGGGTATGTGATGGCATGCAGGTAGGGTGGGGGTTGTAATAGTTAAGGTTTGACTTACCAGAGTCCATTCCTCCAGCTACTCCTTCGAGGCCCTCAGGAGGCAGAATCGCCAAGACTTGCTCCTCCCATGTTGTTAGTTGTGGGGAAGGAGGTGGGGGTCCGCCGCCAGTCCTCTGTACCGCAAGGTGGTGTCTGGATACCACGGAACGCACCTTCCCCCGTAGGTCGTTCCACCTCTTCCTGATGTCATCCCTATTTCTTGGGTGCTGTCCCACTGCGTTGACCCTGTCCACTATTCTATGCCATAGCTCCATCTTCCTAGCTATGGAGGTGTGCTGCACCTGTGATCAGAATAGCTGTGGCTCTACCCGGATGATTTCCTCCACCATGACCCTGAGCTCCTCCTCAGAGAACCTGGGGTGTCTTTGCCGTGCCATGGGGTGGTGTGGGTGATGTGTGGGGTGGTGTGTGTTGTGATATGTGGGGTGATATTTAGTGGTGTGTTGTGTGGGGTGCGTGGATGTTATGTGGGTGATGGTGCTGTGTGCCTGTGGATGCCTGGTTATAGATTGTGGTGTCTCTCTCTGGGCTTCTTTCAGGATTTTTGTCGTAGAGGTTTGTGGGTGATGTGGGTGTGTGTTTTATATTGTATTGGATGTGTGGGAGTAGTGTGTGTATGTGTATCAGGTGTGTGTATTTCGAATTGTCCAATGTGAATGGGTTTTGTATGTGTGAGTGTATTTTGAGCGCGGCGGTGTGTACCGCCAATGGAATACCGCAGTTGAAAGACCGCTGCGTGGATTAGTGGGTCGTGATAGTGTGGGCGTATTTCTGTGACGGGGGAGGTTTTGTTATCGCCAGTTTATCACTGACCTTTAGTGTGGCGGACTTTTGGGTTGGTGTCTGAATTTTGGCGGATTCCGATCTGTGGTCATAATAGCTGTGGCAGATTTCCGCTGCTGCGGCGGTGTGTTGGCAGTCTTCTGCACGGCGGTAAGCTGCTTTTACCGCCAATGTTGTAATGACCCCCTCAGTGTTGCCATATGACCAGGTTGCCCAGATGTGCTAGGACCGTCTTCCACGCCCACAAGTCCAGGAGTGTCCAGGAGTGTCGTCATCACTGAGGACTTCATCCGGGGGTGGAGTGTGAGTCTGGTTGGCGGACGAGGTCTGCCCAGGTGCTCTGCCAGCTTGACCTGTTGTGTAAAAGGGTACATTGTTATTGGTTGAGGTGTGACATCTACCTCCAAAGTTTTTGTGTTACAGTAATAAGAGACATGAGACATTCTTAAGTGGCAGCTTAGCCTCTTGTGCCATGTTCCATGGTTTAGGAGTATTTGATATGACGTGTAAAGCTTGTCTAAACTATTAGACTCACGCAGCTCATTAGATGTGCTGAGCAGTTTCTCTTTGGATGAGAGAATTAAAATGACATCTTACTAACAGTGAAGACAACACAATGGAGAGGCAACATGTGCGTTCGAACATTCAGAGGCCTACTTGAGTGTGATACAGGCAAACACAAACTTTGTTGTATCTCTATCTGCATCCATCATGTGTGCATTGCTGTGTCAATGTGTTAGCTGCTGCTACCAATCTGCTGGTGCAGCTTATCGCCTTAGGTATACACACTTGGTAAGGTGTCATTCCTGTCTTCAAAGGTTTAAACTTGAGATGCCAGGTCAAAATGGAGCTAGGTAGACAGACACGTCTCTGAGTTGAGCGTCATCTGTATATTGTTCACTCTCAGGTGAACAAACTTCATTTGGGAGTTCACTAACAGGTGTATTTGGGCAAGTGAACACTGGAGTGGTAGATGGAGTGACAAACAGGGCCTTTTGGGCTTTGCAGTCAGGTCACTCCTTCTACTTCCCAACAGTTGACAAATGGTATACTCCCAGATGAGTAAACTTCAATTAAGAGTTCACTAACATGTATTGGGGCAAGTGAACACTGGGCTGGTGGTTGCAGTGACAAACAGGGCCTTTTGGGCTTTGCAGTCAGGTCACTCCTTCTACTTCCCAAAACTTGACAAATGGTATACTCCCAGGTGAATAAACTTCATTTGAGAGTTCACTAACAGATGTGTTTGGGCAGGTGACCACTGGGCTGTGGTTGGAGTTACAGAATCAGGGCCTTCTGGGAATTGCAGCCAGGTCACTCCCTCTACCCCCCAACACTGGACAAATGGTATACTCCCAGGTCAGTAAACCTAATTTGAGAGTTCACTAACAGTTTTATTTGGGCAAGTAAACACTGGGCTGGTGGTTGGAGTGACCCTTAGGGCCTACTGGGCTTTGCAGTCAGGTCACTCCATCTACTTCTCAACACTTGACAAATGGTATACTCCCAGGTAAGTAAACTTAATTTGTGAGTTCACTAACAGATGTACTGGGGCAAGTGGACACTGGGCTGGTGGATGGAGTTACAGAAACAGGGCCTATTGGGCTTTGCAGTCATGTCACTCCCTACACACTTGACAAATGGTATACTCCCAGGTGAGTAAACTTAATTTAGGTCACTAACAGGTGTATTTGAGAAAGTAAATACTGGGTTGGTGTTTGGAGTGACCATCAGGGCGTATTGGGCTTTGCAGTCAGGTCACTCCCTCTACTTCCTAACACCTGACAAATGGTATACTCCCAGGTTAATAAACTTCATTTGAGAATTCACTAACAGATGTATTTGGGCAAGTGTACACCGGGCTGGTGGTTGGAGTTACAGAAACAGGGCCTTCTGGGAGCTACAGTCAGGTCGCGCCCTCTACCTCCCAACACTAGACAAACAGTATACTCCCAGGTGAGTAAACATCATTCGATAGTTCACTAAAAGTTATATTTGGGCAAGTAAATACTAGGCTGGTGGTTGGAGTGACAATCAGGGCCTATTGGGCTTTGCAGCCATGTCACTCCCTCTACTTCCCAACACTTAACAAATGGTATACTGCCAGGTGAGTAAACTTAATTTGTGAGTTCACTAACAAATGTATTGGGGCAAGTGGACAATGGGCTGGTGGTTGGATTTACATAAACAGGGCCTATTGGGCTTTGCAGTCAAGTCACTCCCTCTACTTACCAACACTTGACAAATGGTATAATCCCAGGTGAGTAAACTTCATTTGGTTCACTAACAGGTGTATTTGGGCAACTGAACACTGGGCTGTTGGTCGGAGTGACAGACAGGGCCTATTGGGCTTTTCAGTCAGGTCACTCCCTACTTCCCAGCACTTGTCAAATGGTATACTTCTAGGTGGGTAAACTTAATTTGAGAGTTCACTAACAAATGTATTTGGGCAAGTGACCACTGGGCTGGTGGTTGGAATTGCAGAAAGAGGGCCTCCTGGGAGTTGCAGTCAGATCACTCTCTCTACTTCCCAACACTTGACAAATGCTGAGTGTTACATATCTGTTGCCAGACCACATTTAGGTTGGAGCATACATTCACATGTTGAGACATACCTTGAGTCCTGGGATGAATTGTTGTTATTGAAACACTTACAGCCACCAATCCAACTTATGGCATGCAATGGTAGCTGTGATGTAAGGTTTAACAATACACATTGACAGTCTTACTCCTCAGATACTCTGGGTATTGAATGTTGTTAGCATCAATGAAAACACTGTGGCTAAAGCTTAGCTGTGAGCATGCATGACATTGCAGGTTTGCCACATTTTGTGTGTTGTCACTTACCAGACTCCACTCCCACAGGTATTCAAGCAAGCCCTCAGGCTTCATGATGGCAAATACCTTCTCCTCACAGGGAAAGAGTTGTAATGGAGTACCAGGAGGGCCATTGGCAGTCTTTTTGGCCTTCTTCTGTTGGCTGGAGGCCAGGAAATGCACCTTCCCCTTCAGGTCGTTCTACCTCTTCCTAATGTCCTCCTCTGTGTGCAGGGTGGTGTCTACAGCATTCACTCTGTCAACAATCCTTTGCCACAGTTCCATTTTCATACTGAAATGAGTGTGCTGGACTTGGGCTCCAAACAATTGTGGCTCTGCTCTTATGATTTCATCCACCATGACTCTCAACTCATTCTGTGAAAAACTGGAATTTTTGAGACGTGACACAGTGGCGAATTAAAGTGGGTGACAGGGGGTTACTTACAAAAGGAAAGTGATGTGAGCAATGTGAAGAGTAAATGGAGAAACCTGCGTGAAATGGTTTAAGGGATAGTGAAAAAAGGGGTGCCTTATCTTTCTGAAATTTCTAGAAATCAACTCTCAGTTGCAGTGAAGATGCAAAGGATCATGGTCTGTGAAGGGGTGTGTTTTATAGTGTGCTTTGCAGTTGTGTCCAATGGGCCTATGATTGCCAGCTGTGTTGTTTTTGAATGAATCCAATTGGCATTTGCCTGTTGCTTTGCTGAACGCGTACTGGATCAGTCAACGCTGTTGGCTAACCACTGCATGGGGACCACCACGTTGACTGTGTGTTTGCAATAGGCTCAGAGGTTGGCTGCAGTACTGATGACATCAGAGTACAGACCTCCAAGGTAGCAGACCACTGTGCCACTGGCGGTCAGCCCTTTGGCTCGGTGGGCAGAAGTTCTGCCTGTCTACATTGTAAAATGGCACAGAAGTCTTTTTGAGACGGCCAACATGGCGGTTTGGTGGTCTGACCGCAAAACTCGAAATCGGCCAACTAGTCTCCAACCAACCTGTCAAATTAATTCCAATAAAGAAAAACTGAAAAAAATTGTCACAAAAGCTTACAGCTAAATGCAGTCTGAAAATGAAATACAGCAGGACAGCATCACTCTGCCAAATTGCAAACCTAAAAAGGAAGAATTAAATATTTTCACAACCAAAATGTACTACAAAAAAAATACATTTGACAATAAAACGGCTAACAAAAGTACAATAAATAACCAAAACTATGTTGAAATAACAAAGAATTAAAGCTGTGTTGCACATTTATTCCTCCAAATGGCAGGTGCATCCCCTGGAAGCAGGAAAAAGTGTTAAAAGGAAAAGAAGTACAAACAAAAAACACCTTGAAAGCAAGTATTATAAACAAAGCATGAAATTAAAATAAAGTAAAAATAATTACATAAAATAAAACAAGCTCCTAACTACATTTTACACTAAAAAATGAACCAACTCAACTAACACGTTTGTTCATCTCAACTGATTGCAACAAAATAAATCTGTACCCAAAACAATATCAAACAGATTTTGAAAGCAAACATATACACCTAAAACAAAGAAAAGATGACACCCAGAATATATTTTAAAATATGCACCTGCAATGTAAAACAGTTAAAAAAACATGTATTTTCTGTACTCTAAAAATCACAGATTAAGGTGGTCATTTGGAACATGGCGGTGTGGCCTGCCATGCCGACGGTGGCAGGTAAGACCGGCGGCCGACATGGTGGGCCACACCGCCACATTAAGAACACCTTGAGGGCCGCCATCGGCAGCCCCCACTCACTGCCAGGCTGCCTCCGTCAGGCAGCCTGGCGGAGGTCGGAATCATTATCCGACAGGGCAGCGGTGCTGCCCCTCGGATAATGATCCCTAATCCTCCAGCCTTTCCCTGGCGGGGAAACCCGCCAGGGAAAGGCTGGTGGACAGGGTGCCCCGGGGAACCCCTGGGGGCCCCTGCACTGCCCATGCACTTGGCATGGGCAGTGCAGGGGCCCCGGTGCAGTGCCCCATTGTGCAGGTCACTGCTTGATTTTCTGGAGCCGCCGTCAATGTCCCGGCCAGGCATTCCTGTGGGCCGGCGGGCGGAAACAATGTTTCCATCCGCAGGCCCACAGGAATGTTCTTTATGCGGCCGTCGGGCATCCGGGGACGCTGGCTGTGAGTAGTTTGACCGCCAGCATGAGGGCCTAAATGTTGAAAAAACTAAATACAACAAATCCAAAAAGAGAAGCTTTTGTCAAATTATAGAGGATATACTTATAGTAAAAAGAGCAGCACTAATGAGAAAACACACTAGGGATGCACATAAAATATTATTCAAATGCATGCTATGGCAGGACTACCACTAAAAAGTAAATAGCTGAAGAATTAGGGAACTATAAGCATCCCCCTAATATTACGCAAACAGAAGTCAGAAATATTTTACAGAACCTAAAAGAGGTCAGTAGGATCTCACAAGATCCAGCATGAAAGGTATGTAACAATATTATAGCAAATGTTCCTAACGAGCAACAGCCAACTTCCCTGGTATGCAAAACATGGAAAGATCATTTGCCAAAACACGGAGAACACTCTGGGAAACAGAAGTACCTAAAAATATGAAAATATAGACACATTCCAAAACGTACTAATTACACATAAAAAAACTCATTTTTACTAAATGTCAACCTCAGTAGCGATAAAAGAATAAAAAGTGTTGCTACCATAAACAATTTATTAACTCTAATACATTGCAATACATGGGTGATGGATAACAGTTTTAAGTTGTACCCTCCAGCACATAGTCAAATATTCAGAATACATGGCCAATATAAAAATACAAACATCGGACTAGTATATGCAATGTTAGCTAACAAAGTGCAACTTACAATGAAACACATATAAAACAACAATCTAATATATATGATCCTCACAAATAATCATAGACTTGAACAGGAAATTATTTCCAACATACTTAAAATCTGCAATTCAAGGGTGTTACTATCACTTTAACCAGAAAACATGGGGAAACCTACAAAAATCCACCTTGAGTATGGAATATGCTACTAACCTAGAACTTGCACATAAAATAAAACAACTAATACCTTTAACATATACCCTTAATACAGAATTCACTATACACTATACTATGCTGATAGGATCCCATTAATTAATTAGTCATTATTGTATTATTTTAAGGGTACTTGGGTTGGTAGTCTGTACCAATCAGGCCATAGACGCCAACCTAAATATTACATTCCATGGTGGAATGTCTATGACAGCCCCTGTTCCAAGAGCAAAAAGAAATATTGCAGTGGGAGGTTTGTACAGTTCTTTCCAAGGAACACTTGGAAGAAGCCAACCCTAGACTCCACACATTTTTAGAAATACTTTAGAAAGAACAAAGCTATCAGGAGCTAAACATGGAACAGTCCTTAACCAAACTCAAACCAAAAATAACCACACAAACTAAACAAATACATGAACTCCTAGCACACAAAGTAAGATGCTTTGCCAACAGCCTAGGTCTACCATAACCAGCATCAATAGCAAGAATCCTATTTAAAAAACACAGGGCCTGATTACGAGTTTGACAGTCTGATCGCCAGACCGCCAAGAAGGCGGTCCCAAAAAGACTGCTGAGTTGACACTCCCACCCGCCGTATTACAATGTTACAGCTGGCCCAGTGGTGGTGTACTTGATGGTGGTGGATCGGCGGGGGACGTGGTCAGTAATACGAGGTGTATTTTTTAATTTGTGGTGATGCAGGTGTTTACATTTTTGCCCAAAAGGTACACATATGCATGATACATGTGTAAAAATACTTTGTGTGTTAACATTCCATTGGGAGAGATTTGGAGGTATATGCCCAGTCCAGTCAATGGCAGAAAAATGTTAATTGTACTAACCTGTCTTTTATTTTTCACAAGTGAAATTACTGCCATGAAGGGGAGGCCCTGGACGAAGGGATCTGTCTTGTCAACAGAAGGAAAAAGAAGGACATGGGGAACCCAGCACCCCATTTCCTTCAATTCTGACATCTTGAAGCAGGCGGTCTCTCCCACCACAGTTGGCTCGGCGGAACACCACATTGTAAAGTGCACGGTGGTACCCTTGTCTATACCGCCTTGTGACAGCTGCTTTTCCCCAGCCTCCATCAAGGCGGTCGGTGGATGGCTGGTGGTTTCGGTGGGATTCCAGCAATCTGCCAACATCATAATACGGTGGTTGGACCGCCAACACTGCGGCAGTGGGACCTCTGTCCTCGGACCACCAAACTCTTAATCAGGCCCATAGTAAACAAAAACTAAATTTAACCCCTTGTGTGCCAAGGATGCAACAGACTGCTGTGCCACAGATGTAACCGTTATGCCCTGACTGTGACCCAAACAGGGAGCACTAACTCTCCCCCAGGGGCCACCAAGTCACCCCCCCAGGCAGGGATGGCAGAGGCCACCCCGACTCCTCCGTGACATCTGATGACATCAGCGCACACCACGCACTGATGTCAACAGAAGTGTCAGCTATGCTTCCAGCGTGTCCCGAGGAGAAACTGATAAGTTTCACCTCAGGAAGGGTGGGGTCAGAAAGACATGAAAGGAAAGCAAAAGCTTGCATAGTGATCGTGCTGTAGAAATGCCCACTAGACACCAGGGAGTTTTTAAAAAAATAAAATAAGGGGAGCGGCCCATTAGGCAAGGGTAGCTCCCCAGTGGGGCATATTATAAGGAAGGCAGAAACCACTTGACACCAGGGATTTTTTAAAATGTATTTTACGTAAGGGGAGACGCCCCTTGGGCAAGGTCTGTCCCCTGGGGGGGCAATATCATTTATGTCCCCCTATTTTATTAGGCCTCTATGCCCCCCTTTGGGGCAGAAACCACTTAGGCACCAGCGATCTTTGTGTGTGTGTGTGTGTTTTGTTTGGGGGGCATCCCCTGGGGCAAGGGTCACTCCCCATGGGAGCACATTACTGTTGGCCATTTCGATCAGCCTATTTGCCCCAAAGGGTGACAGAAACCACTTGGGCACCAGGGATTGTGTGTGTTTGTTTGAGGGGGACGGCCCCTTGAGCAATGGTTGCTCCCCATGGGGGCACATAACTGATGGCCATTTCTGACCCCCCGAGGCAGATCAGCCTATTTATGTAAGGCCCATCTGCCCCCAAGGGGGCAGAAAGCCCACTAGACACCAGGGAGGATTTTTTTTTAAAAAGAGGGTGGGCGTATACCCCGCCCCAAATAAATGGGAACAAAAGTAGTTTTGCCCACTGGGGGCAGGTGGGGTAATTATCCCCTATCTGCTCCCTGGGGAGGGGCAAAAATCCCACTAAATGCCAGGGAATAAAAAAAAAATTGAGGGGTGGGGGCGGCCAACCGCTATTGGCATGGTTATGCCCATCACCCCAACTGAAGGGGTTAACAGTCTTTCAACCCCACTCCTGCAAACTGAGGCATCTAATCCCAATGGCAAGCAAGAGGGTATTTGATTATTTTGGGTTTTGATTTTACATATCGGCCAAGAGAGCTTGGCTAGCTCTCAATATCGTCCCACTTGGAATGGTGAGCGGCTGCACCTTTTGGTCTTTGGTTTGGTGCCACCTAGAAAAATCTACAAGACCTAAACACATCTGAAAAATAAACACCTGGGTGAGTCGAGGGTGGTATGCTTTTTTTACCCACAATGCCCTGCAAACCTCCAACTTTGCTTGAATTCACGCATTTTTCCTACGTGTTTGTGATGGAGCCTTCTGGAATTGTTGCATCTATGCCGATAAAAATTCTGCCCCACTTGTCAGCCTAAAAACATTTTTTTTCAAACTTCCTTTTGGACCTCAATTTTGACATATTTTTGCCCTTTCCCTGTCACAGGCACTTGGCCCATGTACACAAGTGAGGTATCGTTTTTATCAGGAGACCGAGGGAAACACTGGGTGGTAGGAAATTTGAGCTGGTGCGGTGATCCTACACAGAAATGTGAGGAAAATGCAATTTTTTAAAGCTAAATTTGAGGTTTTCAGGGAATTCTGGGTAAGAAACACTAGGGGATCCATGCAAGTGTGAGCGCGTTTGTCCTTATTTGGTCTTCTATTGTTAATTTATAAGGGGCCGCGTTAGAGGTTCGATAGACCTTTTGACTACGTTTAGAGTGATTCCACCGTAAATCTACAACACAATACAATTACATCACCATAGTCAATAAACATCGTCAAATATTCTTTGGAATCAGTAATCTTCACACACCATGACCCATTTGGTCACGAATAACCACACCTTTATGTAAAACTGGAAAGTTGGTTTCCCTATATTAACAATGCTAATGTCACGTAAATTAGTCTCAAAACCAACTGGTAAACATACATAAACAAAACTGGTTGACCAAATCTTCTAGAGAATCTCAATTTAGCTAATGCATTGACATTTAAGCATTCAAGAGTTACAGTAAAATTAAAAGCAAGAACAACTGCACAATAGTAATAACATACATCTAGATCCAAAAATGAACAACATCAACTCTTTTAGTAATAATTTGTTAACAATGTCTGGGTCTTCCTAACTAACCTTCTGATTAGAAATAGCATGTTTGGGCTTCATGCAAAACAATTTTAGCAAAGTTAATTCGGAAAACATCTAGCTATGGCTCTATCAAAATAGCGGTTCATACCTAGGAACAAAGAAGAACCTAAAACAAGAACAATAACAATTTGTTATGCCTCTCCTCATATGGATCAGCAAGCTGAGATTATCTTTGTCAGTTGGACATCTGTTCAGTCAGCTTCAGTAATGGGTGGCTCTTCTTCTACTGTTCCGATCATCAGACTTGTCAGGTAATCTTTTTTGTATCCATCCGTACTCCAGTCAGTGCATCCATTGTTATCTCCTGGGAGCATCGCAGTCTCACGCATCAAACTGTACAATGTAACAACTACTAGTACAAGACATTCTAGCAAGCAGTTCTCATCAGAAAGTGAAAGACATCTGCTAATATTTGGTCAATGCAGTGTGAACGATACATGAATGGATTTCTCTGTACAAACATTCCCACAATTTATTAAACAGTGCAGCTTAATATGAGGGTGTGCAGACTAGGTCGAAATCTCGCTAACTTAAGAACTTTAATTAATAAGGGAAATACATAACATGAAATCATTAATATAACACACTACTACAATTTTCTTAATACATGTACTTCAATTAATATTATTATTCATTTAATAAAAGCATTACACATTTATGACAGCCACTCAAGTAGGCACATTTTCCAAATCGCATGATATATTTGGTAAATTCCCCATGTTCCAATCATACAAGTCACAATAATCAATATTATGGGGGTCATTCTGACCTCAGCGGTAAAAGGCTCTTACCGCCGGTCAGAAGTCCGCCATTCTACCGCCACGGCCGCGGTAAACCGCCACGGGCATTCTGACCCACAACTGCCAAACCGCCAAAAACCCGACATCCACGGAAGGCCGCCTCATCAGCGGTCAGCGATAAACTGGAGATGGCCAAACCTCCACCGTCACGCCAACACAAACACGCCCATGCCATTACGACCCACGAATCCACGCGGCGGTCTTTCATCCGCGGTATTCCATTGGCGGTACACACCGCCGCGCTCAAAATACACACACCTTTACAAAACACAGCCACATTGGACAATTCCAAATACACACACCTGATACACATACATACACCACTCCCACACATCCAATCAACTATAAAACACACACCCACATCACCCACAAACCCCCACTACTAGAATTTCGGAGAGAAGGCGAGAGAGAGAGAGAGAGAGAGCACAGCTATCGACAAACCCAACACACACAGGAACACAACATCATCACCCACACTACATCCACGCACAAAACACCACACACCACCACACACACCACACTCATCACCACAAACACCACCCCACACCACCCCATGGCACCCCAAAGACACCCCAGGTTCTCGGACCAAGAACTCAGGGTCATGGTGGAGGAAATAATAAGGGTAGAGCCCCAGCTATTCGGCACACAGGTGCAGCACACCACAATAGCTAGGAAGGCGGAGCTATGGCAAAGGATCGTCGACAGGGTCAACGCTTTGGGACAGCAACCCAGAAACCGGGAAGACATCCGAAAGCGCTGGAATGACCTAGGGGGGAAGGTGCGGTCGATGGTGTCAAGACACAACATCGCTGTGCAGAAGACTGGCGGCGGACCCCCACCCACTCCACCCGAATTCACAGCATGGGAGCAAGAGGTCTTGAACATCCTGCATCCTGAGGGCCTCGCTGGAGTAGGCGGAGGAATGGACTCTGGTAAGTCTAATCTCAACTACTTCACCCCCCCCACCCACCAGCATGCCAACCCACACCCCCACCCTCACCCCCAACCCCCCAGCACACATCCTCCCTGCCAATGTCTTACCAGCACAACCCACCCAACACAACCCCAATCCCTGAATGCCACCACAAACCATGGACACCCATCACCTAAGCATGACCACTGCAAATACCCATCCCCCCTCACAAACCACCCTCACAACTCCTCCCACAAGGGAATGCCAGCACTGGGGGACAAGGGCACCCACAAATCGCACGCCATGGCACACACAGAAGCAATAACCATACTCTTTTACCCCTGCAGGGCCCGAACGCCAACACACCGGCCAGGAGGGTCCAGATTTGTCCATCCCGCCCCCAGAACTGGCCCCCAGTGATGACAGCAGCTCTGTCGACCTAGAACCTGATGACCAGCCCGGACCATCGGGGACCTCTGGACAGTCGGTTCCCCACACACAGACACTGGCCACAGCAGACCCAACCCCCTCTGGGAATACCAGCACAGCTCCCACCCAGCGGGCCCATGCCTCTGTCTTGCGGACGCGTCAATCAGCGGTGTGTCCGCCACTACAGGGCACCCAGGCTGACCCACCACCCCAACAACAACAGGGACCTGGGGGCAGTGGTAGTGGGCACACCGTCCAGGGGACAGAGGCCCGGGGAAACAGGGCAACTGGGAGGGCTGCTGTGCGAGAGGGGGTTGACCGGCCCAGGGAACCCACTCTCCAAGAGGCCCTCACCACCATCATGGGAGCATACCACCACTCCCAGGAGACGATGGCGACGGTACTGGCCAGGTTCCAGGAGATCCAGGCACAGCAGGAGGAACGGTACATGGGGTTCAGAGACGAACTCAGGACCATCGGTACCGCAATGGGGACCATCGTCCTGGCCCTCAACCAGATAGTCACCACATTGCGGGACCATGTGGCACCCCAAAGGGCCCCTGTCACCAGCCCGGACGACGAACAGCCTACCACCTCCCGCCGGTGCTAGTGGACAGGAGGCCCCCACACCACGACAGGCCACCAGAACCCCACCTCCTGCTGAAGATCAACCACCCCGCAAGCGGAACCTGAGATCACACAAGAAGACAGAGTAGGATGCCAAGACCCCCGCCAGCATAAGATACCCCCTGATGTGATCCCACTGTCCCACATTGTCACCCTGTCCAACCTTGAACTGCCCCTGCTCCATCCTTCCACAGGCATATGGGCAATGCACCTGTGCTACTGAGAACTGGACTCTGCCATGGACATTACTCCACCCCCACCCATCACTGTTTTACTATCATGGACCTATACGCAGCACTTTAAATAAATCACCAATTGCACTTCAAATGTCAGGAGTCTGCTTGTATTCTTTACAAATGTATTACACATAACGGTGCAATAATGTTCATTTACATTGTGATGACAACATACCAGTGTCAATAAGCATTAGTCCATGGGCAAACAAAGCAGAGGTCACGCTGTGGGTCATACAGCTCTGAAAAGGGAAGGGAAAGTCAAAAATCAGTGAAAAGGAACTGGGGGGAAACACAGAAAGTAGAGATGCAGGAGGCCAGAAGTAAATGTAAAATGGCGTGGGTGATTCTTACCTGTGTGCTACTGAAAATACTGTTGTATAACTGTGTCCCTGTTGTCCGTGTCGTCCCCGTCGTCTTCCTCCTCTTCACTCTCCACAGGCTCCACAGCTGCTACAACACCACCATCTGGACCATCCTCCTGCAGAAAAGGCACCTGGCGTCGCAAAGCCAGGTTGTGAAGCATACAGCAGGCCACGATGATCTGGCACACACACCTTCTTTGGTGAGTACATTAGGGATCCACCAGTCATATGGAGGCACCTAAACCTGGCCTTCAGGACCCCGAAGGTCCGTTCTATAATCCTCCTAGTTCGGCCATGTGCCTCATTGTAGCGTTCCTCTGCCCTGGTCCGGGGATTCCTCACTGGGGTCAATAGCCAAGGCAGGTTGGGGTAACCAGAGTCACCTATTAGCCACACACGGTGTCTCTGTAGCTGTTCCATCACATAAGGGATGCTGCTATTTCGCATGACATACGCGTCATGCACTGACCCCGGGAACTTTGCATTTAGATGGGAGATGTACTGGTCAGCCAAACAGACCACCTGGACATTCATCGAATGGTAATTTTTTCTATTTCTGTACACCTGTTCATCGTCTTTTGGGGGTACTAAAGCCACATGGGTCCCATCAATGGCACCAATGATGTTGGGGATATGTCCAAGGGCATAGAAATCACCCTTCACAGTGGCCAAATCACCCTCCTCAGGGAAAACAATGTATCTCCGCATGTATTTCATCAGGGCAGACAACACTCTGGACAAAACCTTAGAAAACATAGGCTGAGACATCCCTGATGACATGGCCACTGTTGTCTGAAAAGACCCACTTGCCAAAAAATGGAGTACTGACAGAACCTGCACCAGAGGGGGAATCCCTGTGGGTTGGCGGATGGGGGACATTAGGTCTGGCTCCAGCTGGGCACATAGTTCATGTATAGTGGCTCGGTTAAGTCGGTATCGAAGTATAATATGTCGTTCTTCCATTGTTGACAGGTCCACCAGCGGTCGGTACACGGGAGGATTCATCCTTCTCCTCGCAAGTCCCAGCGGACGGTGCCTAGGAAGGACAACATGGAGCACAGAGTCAAGCAACCCACAGGTTCGTTCACACAGCTTGCACAGTACACGAATCGCTATGCATTGAAAGGCTTGTATGAGTGGCAATGCAAGGCCTAGGCCTGTGTGACGCAGTAGAAATTAAGATATGGGGGCCCTTGAAATGGCGGCTGCCTGACCTGTGAAGTGTGACAGTGGGATGTGAGGTCACTGCGCTGGCGTGGCACACCGTGGCGGTAGGCGGTCGAAGATCGCGGCGCAAAGCAGCATTGGTTAACATTGAACCCTATGGGTCTCAGGAGCCAATGACGATGTGTGCCGGCGGTCGCGGTACGCACCGCCGCGGGCGTGACCGCCATTTTCTATCTGATTAATCACTCGAGACCTGATCATCCACAGGAGAGGACCTATACTGCAAGTGCTGCTGTGACCTCGGTCTGGAAGATACAATGGCTGCTGCGACTGGGGAAAGGGCCCCTGCCTTCACTTCAGAAGAGTTGGAGAAACTTGTGGATGGGGTCCTGCCCCAGTATGCGCTACTCTACGGTCCTCCAGACCAACAGGTAAGTCCACTGGGTGCACGTTGAATGGGCTATGCCTGGGTTGTGTATGGTGGATGTAAGATGGTGGGGTGGGGAGCGAATGAGGAGTGCAAGGCATGACAGATGAGAGCATGTGCCACATGGCAGGGTTGGGGAGGGGGGGGGGCAATCAAATCTAACATGCAGAAAATGTTGACATTTTCTTTCCCACCCTGTACATGTCAAATAGGTCAGCGCCCATCAGAAAGTCAACATTTGGCGTGCCATCGCCAAGGAAGTCCGGGACCTGGGGGTCCACAACAGACGGGGCACCCGCTGCCGAAAGAGGTGGGAGGACATCCGCCGCGGGACCAGGAAGACCGCCGAGTCACTGCTGGGGATGGCCTCCCAACGTAGGAGGGGTGCCAGTCGTACCTTGACCCCCCTGATGTCCAGGATCCTGGCGGGGGCCTACCCCGATTTGGATGGGCGCGTGAGGACATCACAGCAGACACAAGGGGGTGAGTACCAGCACATTCTGCTATCTTTACACGCAGTGGAGGCGTCTGGGTGGGGGAGGAGGGCTGTGGGTGACATTAGGCCAGGGCGCTTTCTGTAGTGTAGTCCCCTCCTTTAGGCATGGCCCTGTGCCCCTGCCCCCCACCTCTGTAGGGTGCCAAGTACAGCAATCCATGGTCCAGCATCACCCATGTGCGCATTTGTTGTCCATAGACCTGTTGGCCTAGTCACAAGTACTGAGTAGTGTACCCCGATTGCGCGGCGTAGTGCATGAGGCTCCTGTGTCTGTCCTCTCCGCCAACGGTGTTGGCAATGCATGCACTCAACCTGTTTTTATTTCTCCCCCCACCCTTTTTCTTTATCTTCTTGTGCATGTGTGCAATAGCATCATCAGGTGGAGGAGAATTGGCATCGGAGCACGAGGGAGCTGCAAGTCACAAGGCCCCGGTGGGCCATGGTACAGACACCGAGGTCACCAGTGATACGGAGGGCGAGGGGAGCACCACAACGGGGACCCGTGGTGACACCAGCGACACCGACACGTCCTCGGAAGGGAGCTCCCTAGCGGTGGCGGCAACATCCGGGCCCCCCGCCTCTACAGGTACAGCCGCCACCCAGCGCACCAGCTCCACCCTCCCAGCAGCCCCTCATCCTTCGCTCCGTGCCCGCTCGCCCAAGAAGGCGGGCATCTCCTTCGCCCCAGGCACCTCAGGCCCTGCCCCTGTTACCCTGCTGCCCTCAGTGAGGAGGTCATTGACCTCCTACAGACCATCATTGTTGGGCAGTCTACCCTTTTGAATGCCATCCAGGGGGTAGAGAGGGAGGTGCATCGGAGCAATGCATACCTGGAGGGCATTCATTCGGGTCAGACTGCCCATCAACGATCGTTCACTGCTCTGGCCTCAGCACTGACGGCAGCCATTGTCCCTGTTTCCAGCCTCCCTCTTCTGACTGCCTCCACCCTGTCTCTGTCTCCTGTTCCTCAGCCTATCCCATCCACACCATCAGACCAGCCTGCACACACCTCAACACCCAAGGGTAGCTCATCCAGACATAAGCACCACAGATCACACAAGCATTCACACAAGCAACACCCAGATGCAGACATGCCAACAGTCACTACCACCCCTGTGTCCCCCTCCTCCTCGTCTCCCTCCTCCCTCCCTGTGACGTCTCCACTCACACCTGCATGCACACCACCATCAGCCAGTACTTCCATCACCAGCACACCCTCCAGTACAGTCCGCACACGTGCAGTCACCACCCCCACTGCCATTTACACGTCCCCTGTGTCCTCTCCCACTGTGTCTGTCACCCCCTCTTCCAAGACACACAAACGCAGGCAGCCACCCACCCAACAGCCATCCACCTCACGCCAGCCTCCGTCACAAGCACCTGCACCCAATGACAGCACACCTGACTCTCCTACAACCACATCCTCTTCCTCCACTCCCATACCCACTACACCTACCCTTTACATTGGTCCTAAAAAACTTTACCTCTCCAAACTTAACCTCTTTGCCCCACCTGACCAACCCCCTCCATCTGCTAAGAGTCCCAAGAGCACCTCAGCCACCACCAGCCCTGCTTCAAGTGTCAGCATTGTGCACGGATTTTGGAGTCCACCCTTTCCCAGCACAGATACATCGGCCAGCAGCAAGGGGACAGCCAGCCCCCCCCCTGGAAAGAGGACCTGTAAAATCAAGGGCCGCCGCAAGAAGACTGACACGGCTGCCCCCAAGGAGCAAAGTCCTGGGCCGTCACCTGCCACAACATCCAGGGGAGGCAAGGGCCAGAGAGCCTCATCGAAGGAGGGCAAGGGCAGCAGGGCGGTGAAGACAGCCAGCAGGGGCGCGGACCAGGAGGGCCCCACAATCCCCATCCCGGGTGTGAGGGAGGACACCCACGGGCCCAGGACTCCGTCAGCGAAGGGTCCAGCAACTGCACGGTCAGAGGGCGACTAAGCAGGGAGTCCTGGCCAGGTCTGGCTCCCTTGATTGACTGGACAAGGACCGCTGAAGAGGGCCCCGCCGGGCAGCAAGGCACCGCTGAAGAGGGCCCCGCTGGGCAGCAAGGCACCGCTGAAGAGGGCCCCGCCGGGCAGCAAGGCACCGCTGAAGAGGGCCCCGCCGGGCAGAAAGGCACCGCTGAAGAGGGCCCCGCCGGGCAGCAAGGCACCGCTGAAGAGGGCCCCGCCGTGCAGCAAGGCACCGCTGAAGAGGGCCCCACTGGGCAGAAAGGCACCGCTGAAGAGGGCCCCGCCGTGCAGAAAGGCACTGCTGAAGAGGGCCCCGCCGTGAAGAAAGGCACTGCTGAAGAGGGCCCGCCGTGAAGAAAGGCACCGCTGAAGAGGGCCCCGTCGTGAAGAAAGGCACCGCTGAAGAGGGCCCCGCCGTGCAGCAAGGCACCACTGAAGAGGGCCCCGCCGGGCAGAAAGGCACCACTCCACTGGGCCCCGCCGTCTCAAGCACCGCTCCGCTGGGCCTCGCAGTCTCAAGCACCGCTCCGCTGGGCCCTTCCTGTCAAGCACCGCTCTGCTGGGCCTCGCAGTCTCAAGCACCGCTCCGTTGGGCCCTTCCTGTCAAGCACCGCTCCGCTGTGCCTCGCAGTCTCAAGCACCGCTCCGCTGGGCCCTTCCTGTCAAGCACCGCTCCGCTGGGCCTCGCAGTCTCAAGCACCGCTCCGCTGGGCCCTTCCTGTCAAGCACCGCTCCGCTGGGCCTCGCCGTCTCAAGCACCGCTCCGCTGGGCCTCGCCGTCTCAAGCACCGCTCCGCTGGGTCCTTCCTGTCAAGCACCGCTCTGCTGGGCCTCGCAGTCTCAAGCACCGCTCCGCTGGGCCCTTCCTGTCAAGCACCGCTCCGCTGGGCCTCGCTGTCTCAAGCACCGCTCCGCTGGGCCCCGCCGTCTCAAGCACCGCTCCGCTGGGCCTCGCCGTCTCAAGCACCGCTCCGCTGGGCCTCGCCGTCTCATGCACCGCTCCGCTGGGCCCCGCCGTCTCAAGCACCGCTCCGCTGGGCCTCGCCGTCTCAAGCACCGCTCCTCTGGGACTCGCCGTCTCAAGCACCGCTCCGCTGGGCCCTTCCTGTCAGGCACCGCTCCGCTGGGCCTCGCAGTCTCAAGCACCGCTCCGCTGGGCCCTTCCTGTCAAGCACCGCTCCGCTGGGCCTCGCAGTCTCAAGCACCGCGCCGCTGGGCCCTTCCTGTCAAGCACCGCTCCGCTGGGCCTCGCCGTCTCAAGCACCGCTCCGCTGGGCCCCGCCGTCTCAAGCACCGCTCTGCTGGGCCTCGCCGTCTCAAGCACCGCTCCGCTGGGCCTCGCCGTCTCAAGCACCGCTCCGCTGGGCCTCGCCGTCTCAAGCACCGCTCCGCTGGGCCCCGCCGTCTCAAGCACCGCTCCGCTGGGCCTCGCCGTCTCAAGCACCGCTCCGCTGGGCCTCGCCATCTCAAGCACCGCTCCGCTGGGCCCTTCCTGTCAAGCACCGCTCCGCTGGGCCTCGCAGTCTCAAGCACCGCTCCTCTTGGCCCTTCCTGTCAAGCACCGCTCCGCTGGGCCTCGCCGTCTCAAGCACCGCTCCGCTGGGCCTCGCAGTCTCAAGCACCGCTCCGCTGGGCCTCGCCGTCTCAATCACCGCTCCGCTGGGCCCTTCCTGTCAAGAACCGCTCCGCTGGGCCTCGCAGTCTCAAGCACCGCTCCGCTGGGCCCTTCCTGTCAAGCACCGCTCCGCTGGGCCTCGCCGTCTCAAGCACCGCTCCGCGGGGCCTTCCTGTCAAACACCGCTGGCCCATTGACTGTGCCGGTTCTGTGTCGAGCTAGTGTTCACGCTGCACTCGGGGCACCCTGCCTCCTCCATTACCTGTGGAGTCTGTCATCCACCTGATGGCCTGTGTCTCTGCACTCCCCAGGATGGCAGAGTGGGCAGACCACCCACTGTAGAGACTTGTGAGACTGTGGCTTTGCACTCCCCAGGATGGCACAGTGGACAGACCACCCACTGTAGAGACTTGTGAGACTGTGGCTTTGCACTCCCCAGGATGGCACAGTGGGCAGACCACCCACTGTAGAGACTTGTGAGACTGTGGCTTTGCACTCCCCAGGATGGCACAGTGGGCAGACCACCCACTGTAGAGACTTGTGAGACTGTGGCTTTGCACTCCCCAGGATGGCACAGTGGGCATGGTGGACCCTTCGTGGATCTGACGTCGTGGACTCATGTGGCTGAGGTGCCCCCCCTACCCTTCCCCCTGAGGTGCCTGTAGTTTTGTCATCTGATGCCCCAGCAGTGTTCTCTCCAACGGACTCAGGTCTCCTGTGTGGGCTTTGCCCATGTGTTGATACACTTTGGCCCACGGACAGTGGAAATTTAAGTGACTGTGCAGGACTTATTGCCTATGTTTATCGGTTTCGCAAGGTTCTTACTTGATTTTTTAAAATTCATATTGCTATTTTACCATGACTTCAATGACCCTCTTTTATACATAAATTTTGATTCTCACTTTAATTATGTGTTTGGATTATTCCGGGGGGTTTGGGTGGTGTCACTGTGACTTGGTGCTCTGCATTGGTGTGTAGATAGTTGGGGGGGTGGGGGGTTGCATATGTGTGTGCACATAAGCTTTCGTCCTCCCCCCTCCCCTGTGTCGTAGGTGCAGTACTCACCGTTGTCGTCTGCGCCGGCATTCGTACTCGTGGTAGATGAGCAGGTAGACAAGAGCTGGTAGGATGTTTAATTTGGGTTCCATGCTGTTCTCCGTCCTCGTGGAGTGTGTATAGGTGAGCGTTTTCCCGTTCGTAGTCTGTTTCCGCCGTGTTTTTATCGGCGGGGCTCCCGCCCCGGAAAAGGTGGCGGATTGGTGAGTTGTGATAGTGTGGGCGGTACATTGTCTGCCGCCTGTCTGTTGGCGGTGACCGCCGCGCTGTTTGTTTGTGCCGCCGTGGCGGTCGGAGTGTTAAAACGGCGGCCTGTGTTGGCGGTTCCCGCCAGGGTCAGAATTCCATTTTTTGGACCGCCAGCCTGTTGGCGGGTTGGCCGCCGCTTTAACACTGTCCGCCAGGGTTGGAATGACCCCCTATATGTATTATTTTCAAAATTATCCCTTTTCCTAGGTTGCCAAGCCAATTTCCAATGGAAGCAAAACCTTTCCCAACATTTTCCCAAACTCCTGGTTCAATCAGCTCTTTCAAATCAGTGCTATCATTAGTCAGATTGTTAATAAGGCCTCTAATTTCTTCACTATTGTTAGGTATATATGAGCAACAATATTGCGAATTCAGCAATTTACAAACTCCGCCCTCTTTTGCTAAAAGGCTGTCTAACGCAAGGTGGATCTGAAGAGTCATAGATCTTACCACAGCCATTTCTGTATCCATTAGGATCATGGCCCCTGAAAAATTTGTCAAATAGTAGACAACGTTCGAATTTTCAAAGAATTCAGAATAACTCCCACTGAAGGAATTGTTGCTCCAAATATGTCTCAAACTATGTCAGAATAAGATTCTCACCTTTGTCTAACATGATGTAATTCAGTCATTTTAGGTATCTTATTCAAATTCTCAAGTTGATAAATCTTTGGGAAAACTATCCACAAGTAACATGTACCATACCATCCTCTTGGAAGACGGTAATACGCATTTGGTCCACAGATGTAATAAACTCCTGGAATTGCTGGGTCTTGTTCATTCAACCAAAGCGTCCATTTACTCTGAAACAAACACACATGTCTACATTCACTTGTTCCCACAAACAATGTGTCAGTTCTAGTTTTAGGCCTATATATTCACAAACCTTTCCCACATGTTGTGCATCTAAAGCTAATCTTCCTTGTGTCTTTATGTCACTAAATGCATAATCATTCCTAAATGTCCTTTTCTCTAAACTCTTCTCTAATTTTCTGTTTTTTTTATGCCTTTTTTCTATCATCTGTCTGATCTAAGAAACTCTTTTCTACAGGTGTGAGCAAGCATGTGATATTATTTCAGTGTGCATAAGCCATGCCAAAGTCAATGTAGGTTGAAAGAATCCTCTCACTAATTCAATGGTGTTTTCCTTACCTACTCTACTCAGGTACTTAATTATAGGAAGAAATGAAAACACGGCATTGTGGTTTGAGTAGCAGTACTGAATGTACTCCACGTTATAAAATCTTGTTAGTAAAAAACTACAGCTTATTTCATATATAAGGGGCAAACTATAGTAAGTTACTCCTTCCTCCACCGATGAAGGAATCTGCGTACAGACATAACAATCTCTCACATCCATCGTCTCAACATACTCACGCAACAAGCAATAGAAAACATTAAAAGAAAGTTCTCCTTGGTTACTGTCCATGTACAAATATTTCTCATATATCCTAAACCTATCTAATTTTGTGAGTGCAGTAGCTGTCTCTAAAGTAGAGGTATGGTTGGCCACAATGTTCTCAAGAAGAGTCATACTCACGATCAACTCCAGACACAATATCATGCACACAATCGCCAAACCAATACCTTTGTAGTTACAGCATCCATTCTTCCTAACCTGTTGGTTAGGGGTACTCATGATCTGTAAAGAATCAGAAAGTAGAAGAGAAAAATTATAACTGCAGCAAAAAGCAAAAACAAAAATCTTCAATCTTTTGTAGCAGTTATTTACAGTTTTAAGCCTTTCTTCCAGGACCTTTTGTCAAAAATGGCAGCTTGTCAAAATCAGTTTAGCAGCTTGTCAAATCAGGTCATTGAAAAAGTCTCTTCCGGCTGCATACAAAGTTCAGTTCATTGGTCTCTTCAGGTGCCAAAGTATTGACCTGGGATTTCTTGATCAAAACAAAAAGACAAAAATTCACTCTGCCATTCACTTGTCGTTGCATACGCCCATTCAGGACCTGCGGACCTTCGATTTGCAATTCTCTTTCTTTTCAATTTTGATCTCCATTTAACTGTCCATCACTCAAATCTTCTCTTCTTGTTGTGTCTATTACCTCTTCAATTGTTGTCACTGTGATTGCTTCTTTCCTTTTTGCTTGTGATTTCGGCCACTTATCCCCTTTCAGTGAGCATTTTGTCAGTGCTCTTTTCGGTGCTGGACTTGTAACTTTTCTTTGTTCTGCAGGATTTTCTCTTTATGTACCTGCATCTGTTTCAGGAGGAGTCAGATTGTTTCGGCTTTGATCCGCCTCAACTCCTTCCACCTCGGGGTCTGCAGTTTGATCTGTTTGTCTTTCAAGACCATCTGCTTCTGGGAGAGCCCCCCTCTGACTAGATTCTCCTGCTACCTCACTTGAGGTTGGTTCACTGTCCCTCTCCTGTAGGTCTTACACTTCGTCTATCACAGCAGTGTTTGCACTGTTTTCAGTTTGCTCAGATTCAATCTCTGATTATCACATTTCTTTCTCTGAGCCAGGGTTTCGTCTGGAAGTTGTTGGGACTCTCAACAAGTCTTCTTCACTGTCCAACGTACAGGGTACTTTCCGAGTATGGCTGGCATGAATCCAGTTCACAACTCCAGCGCACTTCACAGCTGTAGTAGTAACTAGTACTAATTGGTAAGGGCCTTTCCACCGCGGTTCCAAACATGTCTTCCTCACGTGTTTTCTGATCACAACCCAATCTCCGTCTCTCAGGTTGTGGCTTTGATCTTGAGATAGTTGCAGTCTGGTGGCTTCCACCTGATGAGAGAACGAGTGAACCACATCAGCCAGACCTTTGCAGTAACCCGACACCATATCATCTCTCATGTTCACAAGAGCATTTGCAGGAAGCACTGGCAGCCTCATTGCTCTGCCCATGAGGATTTCATGCAACAACAGTCCAGTTTTGCTGTCGGGTGTGTTTCTCATGCTCATCAGAACTAATGGCAGTGCGCCGGGCCATTTCAGATTCGTGGATGCACACATCTTTGCAATTATTGACTTCAGGGTACCATTCATTTGCTCAACAAATCCTGAGGCATCAGGGTGGTAGCTACAATGCAACTTCTGCTCCATGTTTAAAGCGAACATAGTAATTTAATTACTTCATTGTTGAAGTGACTTCCTCTATCGGATTCTAAAGAGACCGGAAACCCAAAAAGGGGTCAGTTCCCTGAGTAGTAATTTTGCTATTGTAAGGCTTTCATTTCTTTGTGTAGGGTAAGCTCCAATCCAATGACTAAAGATACAAACAATCACCAACACATATCTCAATCCTCCACATACAGGCATCTCAATAAAATCCACCTGCATTCTCCTAAATGGATCTCCTGCTCTTCCTATGTGGCTCATATTGACCACAGTCCCTTTTCCCACATTCATCTGCGGACAGATGATGCATCGATGGCAAATTGCTTCGGCAACCTGTTGGAATTTTGGATTGAACCAGAATTGCTTGAATGTTTGAATCATCACATCCCTTCCAACATGTACTTGACCATGATAATATCTAGACATTTGAGTCAACAAACTGTCTGGCAGAACCACTTGTCCCTCCCCGGATACCCATACGTCATCCTCACATTGGACACATTTTAACTTTAGCCAGTTTTTCTTTCCATCTCTAACAACGTTATCCTGAAGTGCTTTCAATTCTTCCCAAGTATCTATGACATGTAGGGCCAGATGTATCATCACGGCCCTTTGCGATTCGGTAATAGCGATTTTTAAGAAATCGCTATTACCGGCTCGCAAAGGGCTATGTATCACATTTGCGAATCGGTAATAGCGATTTCTTAAAAATCGCAAATGCTATTACCGAATCACAAATTGCGATACCGGCACCATTCGCAGCTATGGGCCTGTTGGCCCATAGCTGCAAATCTTTTGCATTTCCAAAGTTGCGATTTCTGAACCAGAAATCGCAATTTTGGAAATGCAAATCCCCAGGGTGCTGGGGGCCTATGGCCCCCTCTGCTGCACCCCAAAAATGTTTTGGGGGACATGTAAGGTGCACACATGCCAAAAGGGAATGTGTGCTTTACATGTTCAATTTAAAAATGCATTTTAAATGCATTTTTAAATTTTGCACCAGGTTACCACTTGGTTGCAGTGCATGGTATTTTGCATGTACAAAATGCCATTCTGTGAAAAATCGCAAATTGCGATTTTTTGCAGCATTGCCTTGCGACCTGGAATTTGCAAATCGCTAATTGCGACTCGCAATTTCCATGTCGCAACGCAAGAAATCGCAATGTTTGCGATTTCTTGTTTGTTGTCTGCGAATGCCTTTCATGCATTGCAGACCACTGTTTTGCACTCGCAAACGGACGAATTTACCGATTTGCACCGTTTGCGAGTGCAAAACTTTTTCATACATCTGGCCCGTAGTGCATACTTTGAGCACATCTCCTCTTCTTCAGGTAACAGTTCCTATTTATCTTTGAACAATATACAGTAGGTGAAAAATATGCTACTGGGCGGTTTACACCACCATGGACTTGCGTCAGAACAGACAAAGAACATGCATCACGCTCATGACAAAACAACATGAAAGGTTTTGTATAGTCAGGCAGGGTTTTGCACGGACTCTCTTTCAACTCAGTAAAGGCTTTCATACAGGCTTTGTCTAACACTAAGGAATCAATAACTTCTTTATGAGTCAGCTTCTGCAATGGCTTTGAGATAACTGAAAAGTTGGGAATGCACTGACGGCTATAGCTTACCATTCCCAGAAACATCCTGACATCTCTCTGTGTTGCTGGGGGATTCATGTACAATATGACTGTGACCCCTTCTCTGGAAACGTTCCTAATTCCTTTTTCAATTAGGTGTCCCAAATTTTTCACCTCTTACTTTCAATACTACAATTGTGCTGGGGACACTTTATGCCCATTCTTCCCTAAGTGATTCAGTAAGGCAACAGTATCATACTTATATGCTTCTCTTATCTTTGAAGCAACTAACAAATCATCAGTATACTGTATCAACGTCGATTGGAAAGGCATTTCCAAGGACTCCAGGTTCTTTTTCAGGATCTGGTTGAAAATGGACGGTGACTCTGAAAATCCTTGAGGAATTCTACACCAACAGTAGACTCGATCCAAAAAACGGAAGAGAAATTGACTATCCTCATTAATTGGTATAGAAAAGAATGCTTTTGACAGGTCTACTATGGTGAACTATTCAGCATTGCTTGGGATTTGAAACAATATCACTGCTGGACTTGACACCATGGGACAACACTTAGGCCCTCATTACAACATTGGCGGTAAATGCTGCTTACCGCCATGCACGCCGTGCAGAAGACCGCCAACACACCGCTGCGGCGACGGAATTCTGCTACAGCTATTACGACCCACAGGCCGGAATCCGCCAAAATGCAGACACCCACACAAGTCCGCCACACCAAAGGTCAGTGATAAACTGGCGATAACAAAACCGACACCGTCACGCCAACAGGAATACACCCACACTATCACGACCCATGAATCCACGCGGCGGTCTTTCAATCACGGTATTCCATTGGCGGTACACACCGCCGCGCTCAAAATACACACACATTTACAAAACACAACCACATTGGACAATTCAAAACACACACACCTGATACACATACACACACCTCTCCCACACACCCAATACAAGATAAAACACACACCCACATCACCCACAAACCCCTACAACAAAAATTGAGAAAGAAGCACAGAGACAGACACCACTATCAACAATACTAGCATCCACAGGCACACACCATCATCACTCACACAACATCCACGCACCTCAGACAACACACACAAACACATCCCCTCACACATCACGACACACACCACCCTACACATCACCCACACTACATCATGGCACCGCAAAGACACCCCAGGTTCTCTGAGGTGGAGCTCAGGGTCATGGTGGAGGAAACACAGCTATTCGGATCACAGGTGCAGCACACCTCCATAGCTAGGAAGATGGAGCTATCGTGCAGAATCGTAGACAGGGTCAATGCAGTGGGACAGCACCCAAGAACACGGGATGACATCAGGAAGAGGTGGGACGACCTACGGGGGAAGGTGCGTTCCGTGGTCTCAAGACACCAGATTGCAGTTCAGAGGACTGGCGGCGGACCCCCAACTCCTCCCCCACAACTAACAACATGGGAGGAGCAGGTCTTGGCTATACTGCATCCTGAGGGCCTCGCAGGAGTAGCAGGAGGAATGGACTTTGGTAAGTCAAATCTTAACTATTACATCCCCCACCCTACCTGCATGCTATCACATACCCCACCCTCACCCTCACCCCCATCACTCCAACACCTCACATATGTCCCACTATCACAACCCACGCATCCCAATACCAAGCCCTGCATGCAACAACAAAGCATGGACACCCATCACCAAAGCATGTCCACTACAGATACCCACACAGACCCCAAACCAAGTATCACACAAGGTCCTAGACAAGAATGTAAGCACTGGAGTACAGGGTCACCCACCCATTGCACACAATGGCACACACAGATGCAATAATCATGCCTTTACACCCCTGCAGGACCCCTACCCAACGTCACCGGACAGGAGGTTCCAGACATGTCCACTCCCCCCACAGAAGAGGCCCACACTGATGACCACAGCTCTGTCCAACTGGATCAAGATGACCAGCCCGGCCCATCTGGGACCTCAGGACAGTCGGTTCCCCTCACACTGGCACATGCCACCACAGTGCCTCCCCCCTCAGGAAACACCGGCACAGCACCCTCCCAGCGGGCCCATCCCTCTGTCCCAGGACACGTCAAGCAGCAGTGTGTTCACCACTACAGGGAACCCAGGCAAACCCACCACCCCAAGAAAATCAGGGACCTGGGGGAATTGGCAGTGGGCACATGGTTCAGGGGACAGAGGCACAGGATAACAGGGGAACTGGGAGGACAGCTGTGCGACGGGGGAGGACAGGCCCAGGGAACCCACTCTCCACGAGGCCCTCTCCAACATCATGGGAGCGTACCATCATTCCAAGGAGACGATGGCAACGGTACTGGCCAAGTTTCAGGAGACCCAGCGGCTGCAAGAGGAACAGTATCTGGGGATCAGGGAGGAACTTAAGTCCATCAACGCCACCCTGGTCACTATTGTAGGGGTGCTGAAGGACCTTGTGGACACCAGGAGGGACACTGTGGCACAACAAGGGGCCCCTGACACTAGCCTGGATGATGAACAGCCCATCACCTCCGCCGGCGCTAGTGGACAGGAGGCACCGCCACAGGACCACGACACCAGCACCCCACCCCCTGCAGATGGAGAACCACCCCTCAAATGGTCCCTGAGATCCAGGACAAAGACAGAGAACAATGCCAAATCCTCTGCCAGGAAATGAGACCACCCTGAATGTCATCCTTCTGTCCCACTTCGTCACCCTGTCCATTCATCAACTGCCCTAGCTCCACTTCCTATGCCACTTTGGACAATGCACCTGTGAAACAAATAGACTGGACTCTGCCATGGACAATCCTCCACCATCACCCATGTCCATTTTACAACCCCCTCCATTAATTTGCACTGAAATAAACACCCTTGAATCACAAAACAATCTGGAGAAAGTCTGCGCTTTCACAAAAGTGTATTTGCAATAACTAAGGAAAATAGCAATGTTGATTGTATTGTCAACATACCTATGTCACACAGCTCTAGTCTATGAGGTAATATAGCAGAGGTCACAAAGTGGGACCCACATCTGTGAAATGGAAAGGCAAAGTGACAAGTCAGGGTCCATACACTGGGTGAAAGTGACAGACTTATGATAGGTCTAACAATTGTATGAGATGTGTGAGCCAGTGACATCTTCTTACCTGTGTCTCACTGGAAGTATTGCTGGATAACGTTGTTTCTGTTGTCGATATCCTCTTCTTCTGCCTCATCTTCTTCACTGTCCACAGGCTCCACAACTGCCACAAGACCTCCTTCTGGACCATCCTCCTGCAGAAAAGGCACCTGTCGTCGCAAAGCCAGGTTGTGCAGCATACAGCAGGCCACGATGATCTGGCACACCTTCTTTGGTGAGTAGTAGAGAGCACCACCTGTCATATGGAGGCACCAGAACCTGGCCTTCAGGAGGCCGAAGGTCCTTTCTATCACTCTCCTAGTTCGCCCATGTGCCTCATTGTAGCGGTCCTCTGCCCTTGTCCTGGGATTTCTCACTGGGGTCAGTAGCCATGACAGGTTGGGGTAACCAGAGTCACCTGAAAAAATCGAGGCACAACTGTTAGACACACACTAACCCTTAGGGACAACCCCAGACAACTATTCACAGGGTATAGGGTCCTTGTCCTCACCTATTAGCCACACACGGTGCCTCTGCAGTTGCCCCATCACATAAGGGATGCTGCTATTCCTCAAAATGTAAGCGTCATGCACTGAGCCTGGAAACTTGGCATTCAGATGGGTTCTGGTCGGCCAAACACACCATCTGCACATTCATTGAATGGTAGCTCTTCCGGTTTCTGTACACCTGTTCACTCCTTCGGGGGGTACCAAGGCCACATGTGTCCCATCAATGGCACCTATGATGTTGGGGATATGTCCCAGGGCATAGAAGTAACCTTTCACTGTGGGCAAATCCTCCACCTGAGGGAAAACAATGTAGCTGCGCATGTGTTTCAGCAGGGCAGACAATACTCTGGACAACACGTTTGAGAACATAGGCTTGGACATCCCTGATGCAATGGCCACTGTAGTTTGAAAAGACCCACTTGCCAGGAAATGGAGTACTGACAGGACCTGCACTAGAGGGGGGATTCCTGTGGGATGGCGGATAGCTGACATCAGGTCTGGCTCCAACTGGGCACACAGTTCATGGATTGTTGCACGATCAAGTCTGTAGGTGACTATTACGTGTCTCTCTTCCATTGTCGACAGGTCCACCAGCGGTCTGTACACCGGAGGATGCCGCCATCTCCTCACCTGCCCCAGCGGACGTGCCCTATGGACGAGAACAGCGAGCAGAAAGTTAGCCAACACTGAGGTATTAAAAAAATGTTTATTGCACACATTTGTCAATCTGCAATGTGCGTGTCACTGTGTGTATGCAAGGCCTAGATAGGTGTGACGCATTTAAAATTAATGCCATGTGGCCCCCTGAAATGGCGGCTGCCTGACCTGTAAGTTGGGACAAGGGGATATGAGGTAACTGTGCTGGCGTTGTACAGCGTTGCGGTAGGCGGTCGAAGACCGCGGCGCAATCCTGCATTGGTTAACATTGGACCCTATGGATCCCAGGAGCCAATGACGATGTACGCCGACGCTGACGGTACGCACCGCCGCGGACGTGACCGCCATTTTCTGTCTGTTCACTCACTTGATACCTGACCTTCGACAGGAGAGGACCTACACTGCAAGTGCTGCTGTGACTTCAGTCTGGAAGCGACGATGGCTCATGTGTCTGGGGAAAGGGCCCCTGCCTTCACTTCGGAGGAGTTGGAGAAGTTAGTGGATGGGGCCTCCCCCAGTACACGCTACTCTACGGTCCTCCAGACAAACAGGTGAGTACACTGTTAGCATGCTGTATCGGCAATGCCTGTTTGGAGTGGTGTGGATGGAAGATACGGGGGGACTGAGGCCTGCAGGAGCGGACAGTGAGTGTATGTGCGTCAGGGCAAGGGTGGGAACGTGGGTCAATGACTGTGACGGTCCAGACGGTTAAAGATTTTCCTTTTTCCCCTGTACTATTCCTGTAGGTCAGCGCCCACCAGAAGAAGGATATTTGGCGTGCCATCACCAAGGACGTCCGGACCCTGGGGGTCCACCACAGACGGAGCACCAACTGCCGTAGAAGATGGGAGGACATTCGCCGCTGGAGATGGTGGAGGCCCAGCTGGGGATGGCCTCCCAACGTGGGAGGGGTGCCCGTCGCACCATGACCCCCCTGATGTACCGGATCCTGGTGGTGGCCTATCCGGAGTTGGATGGGTGCTTGAGGGCATCACAGCAGCCACAAGGGGGTGAGTACAGTCACATCCATCTGACTCTGCGCGCATTAAGAGGTGCCTAGGTGGGGGAGGTGGGCTGTGGGTTCCCCTAGGCCAGGGCGAGTTTTGTAGGCAAGGTCCCTTCGTGAGGCAGGCTATGTGGCACCCCTAACCCCATCAGTGGTAAGAGCCAACTACCTAGTCAGGCTCCTGTGACTTCCATGTGTGCAGCAATCGGGCATAGGCCTTGTACCCCATGTCCCTGTGATCAATTAGGGAACTCTAAGTGCATGGCGTAGTGCAGAGGGCTGCTGTGTCTGTAGTGTCCGCCAATGGCAGTGGACTGAACATGTCTTTCTTCTGTCTTTCCGCCACCCTTTTTGTGGTCTCCCTGTTCTTGTGTGCATTAGCATCATCAGGCGGAGGAGCAGTGGCACCGGAGCAGGAGGGAGCTGCATCCCACATGGCCCTGGAGGGCGTGACAACGGAGTCTGAAGCCACCAGTGGGACGGAGGGCGAGGGGAGCTCCACGGCGGGGACCAGAGGTGACATCAGCGACAGCGACTCTTCCTCTGATGGGAGCTCCCTTGCGGTGGCGGGCCCCTCTGTGCCCCTGCATCAACAGGTGCAGCCGCCACCTCCCCTACCAGCACCGCCCTCCCAGCAGCCCCTCAACGTGTGTCCCGTGGCCACTCACCCAGGAGGGTAGGCATCTCCTTCGCCCCAGGCACCTCAGGCCCTGCCCCGGTCAGCCCTGCTGCCCTCAGGGAGGAGGCTATTGACCTCCTGAGATCCCTCACTGTTGGGCAGTCTACCATTTTGAATGCCATCCAGGGTGTAGAGAGGCATTTGCAACAAACAAATGCATACCTGGAGGGCATTCATTCTGGCCAGGCAGCCCAACAGAGAGCATTTCAGGCTCTGGCCTCAGCACTGATGGCAGCCATTGTCCCTGTGTCCAGCCTCCCCCCTCCAACCTCCTCCACCCAGACCCAATCCCCTGTACCTTAACTTATCCCAAGCACACCATCAGACCAGCATGCACACACCTCAACACACAAGAGTGGCTCAGGCAAACATGAGCAGCACACATTCCACAGGCACTCACACAAGCATCATACCCATGCAGACATACCAACATCCACTGCCTCCACTGTGTCCCCCTCCTCCACGTCTCCCTCCCTGTCTCGTCTCCATTCACACCTGCATGCACTACATCTTCAGCCACTACCTCCATCACCAGCATGCCCATCACCACACACCGCTCACGTGCACTCACCACCCCACTACCATTCACACATCCCCTGTGTACTCTCCTAGTGTGTCTGTGAGCCCTCCTCCCATAGTACACAAACGCAGCCACACACCCACCCAACAGCCATCCACCTCACAACAGCCGCCAGCCCATGCACCTTCACCCAAAGTCAGCAAACGTACACCTCTCACAACCACTACCTCTTCCTCCACTCTCAAACCCACTCCATCTACCCGTCCCAGTGTGTCTAAAAAGCTTTTCCTGTCTACTATTGACCTCTTCCCTACACCTCCCCTCTCCCGTCCGTCCTCTAGGGCCCGCCTTTCCAGGTCCCAACCCAGCACCTCAGCCACCACATCACCGGGCACAGTGGTGCCAGCAACTACGGGCTTTTGGAGTGTGCCAAGCATCAGGGCTGCCAGTGTTCCATGGAGCGAGGGCAAGGACATTCCGCCACCTCCAAAAGTCGAAACGTTGCCCACATCCCGGAGGGAGAAGGCGAAAACACCTGCCACCAACGGCACAAGCAAAACAAAAGTGGATAGTGGAAAGACAGCTGCGCCACCATCCAAGGTGGGGAAGGGGCAGAAAATCAAGGGAAGGTCCACGTCGACGCCAACCTGCACGGCGGACAAGACCACCACCAGCACCGCCCCCTGCACCACCACCAGCACCACAGTCACTGAGCCCGCCACCAGCACCGCAGTCAGTGAGCCCGCCACCTGCACCGCAGTCACTGAGCCCGCCACCAGCACCGCAGTCACTGAGCCCTCCACCAGCACCGATGCCACAGAGCCCGCCGCCAGCACCGATGCCGAGCCCGTCGCCAGCACCGATGCCACAGAGCCCGCCACCAGCACCGATGCCACTGAGACCGCTGCCAGCACTGATGCCACTGACACCGCCGCCAGCACCGCCAGCGGCCCCTCGACATCCTGAGCCAGTGGCACCAATGCAGGCATGGCTGCCATCCCCAGTGGTCAGTCGTACAAGGCTGGTGGTCAGTTCCTGGAGTCTGGGCAGCTTGCATGTTGCACCACTGTCAGTGGAGTATCACATCCGCTACCTCAGTCCTTGGCAGGATAAAGCACTCTGGGCACAAAGCCCCCTCCAGAGCCAGTGGCGTATCACATCCACTACCTCAGTCCTTGGCAGGATGAAGCACTCTGGGCACAAAGCCCCCTCCAGAACCAGTGGAGAAAGGCATCCACTTGAGAGACTGTGGCTTGGCACTCCCCAGGATAAAGCAGTGGGCAAACCACCCACTGTAAAGACTTGTGAGATTGTCGCTTTACACTCCCCAGGATAGAGCAGTGGGCAAACCACCCACTGTAAAGACTTGTGAGACTGTGCCTTGGCACTCCCCAGGATACAGCAGTGGGCAACCCACCCACTGAAAAGACTTGTGAGACTGTGGTTTGCACTCCCCAGGATACAGCAGTGGGCAAACCACCCACTGAAAAGACTTGTGAGACTGTGGCTTTGCACTCCCCAGGATACAGCAGTGGGCCTGGAGCCCCCTCGTGGAGCTGGCGTCGTGCACTCATCCGGCTGAGGTGCCCCCATTCCCTTCTCCCTGAGGTGCCTGTTTCATTTCGATCTGATGGCCCTGCAGTGTTCTCTCTGTTTGAAGTCTGGTATCGAGTGTGGGCCTCGCTCATGCTTTTTGGGCCCAATGGTCCACGGACTATGAATGGTGCACTATCCGGACTTTTGTAGTTGGTGTACATAATTGTATATACTGAATTTAAAGTTTTGACTAATGGATTTTTATTTATTACACTCGTTCAACTCATTTCCTTTTGTCCTTGCGTTCTTCCAGGGGAGGTGGGGGGGGTAAATGTAATGTGCGTATGTTGTTGTGGGTGAGGGTGGGGGTGGGGGTTTTGCGTGTTGCGTGTGTGTGTCACTCTCTTTTCCCTCCCCCCTCCCCTGTGTTGTAGGTGCAGTACTCACCGTGGTCGTCGCCGCCGTCTTTCGTGCTGTTGGTAGAGGAGCAGGAATACCATTGCAGGGAGTATTTGGAGTTTTGGCTCCATGGCGTTGTGGTTCCTCGTGGGGTATGGAGAGGTGAGTGTTTTCCCTTCCAAGTCCTGTTTCCGCCCCGGAAAAGGTGGCGGATTGGCCTCTCATAATAGTGTGGGCGGGACATTGTCTTCCGCCTGTCTGTTGGTGGTAACCACCGCATTGTTTGTTTCTACCGCCGTGGCAGTCGGAGTGTTAAAGTGGCTGTCTATGTTGGCTGTTTCCGCCATGGTCGTGATTCCATTTTTTTTACCGCCGGCCTGTTGGCGGTCTTACCGCCGCTTTAACACCGACCGCCACAGTTGTAATGAGGGCCTTAATCACAATGTAATTTACCTTCCTCAGCTCCTGAACAATCTGAAATTTCCCACATGGCTTTCGCAATCCCGTTATTGCTGAATTACATGGGCTGCTCAACACTTCTTTTAAAACACCTTGGTTTACAAATTCTGCAATTATGGGTGCAATCCTTTCAATTGTCTCGTGTCATGTGGTATTGAGGAATCTGGGGAAATTGCATTTGGCTTGACTGGGACCTTAACTGGCTCAACTCCTTTGATTAGACCAATATCTTTTCCTGTAAAATCCCACACTTTCATTTTAACTGGTCCCTGCATCTTAAAGACTGGAAAGAAACTGATCAAAGGGTACTCCTCATTCACTCTGTCACTATCTGTTTCTGTGGACAAGTCATCTTCATCATCACTGTTTGTCTGAATGGCCATTCCATCATTTGAGCAAGTAATTGAACACCTTGTTTTGCATAGCAAGTCCCTTCCTAATAAGGATACCGGACTCGAGTCATAAACTCCGAATTTGTGTAATCCTTTAAAATTGCCAATTTTAACCTGAACTGGTTATGTGATCGGATTTGCAAATACTGATTTGTAACTCTTACAATCTGGACTATTCTCCCTGAAAGAGGCAGGTTTAGAACTTCTGCTTTTCTCATTGTAGAGCGTGTAGCTCCTGTGTCAACTAAAAATGCGACTTTGTGACCCATCACTTTTCCCTTCACATATGGACCTTTCTGATCTATTTCTATTGAAGCTGCTAACACACATTCCTCCTCATCCGAACTCTCACTCACCCAAGCATCATTTATTTCATCCTCATTGTGTAGTGGGAATAGGTGTACTGTGTTATTACTCTGATTACATTTTTGACCTGTGACCTGCTGAGGAAGCATCACCTGCTGCTGCTCCATTGGGGATTGAGGTATTTGAATTTGCTGTCTAGGGACCGTTTGAACCTGAGGTTGCATTTGCTGCGACTGGGGCATCTGCAAACGTGACATTTGCATCTGTTGCATGGGCTCAAAACCTTGTACCTGATTAACATTATTTTGGACATTTGGATTATAACCTCTCATTCTCGGTCCTCTCATATTTGGAAAAGAATTGATATTGTTCGTTTGCTGAACAACACATTCCTGACCTAACATCGGACACTCCCATTTCCAATGTCCGAGGTCTCTGCAAGCGTGACATGGTAACATTTTTTTCATTCCTTGCACATAGTTCTGAACAACTAAAGTATTCAAATTGGGACCACGGTTCACATTTCCAGTTCCACCACAACCTCTACCTTTCACCTGGTTCTGCAACCACATGTTTCCCTGTTGCTGCTGTTACAGAAAACTTCCCTGCATTCCTATCTGTGCCACTTTAATCTGCATCACCATTGCCTTCTCCTTCAACTTTCTCTGCTTCAACTCAGTCTCATCACTACAGTACTTTGCAGACTGCAATACTTCATCAATCGGCTTCGCTTGCCAACAGATCAGATGACTCAATCATCTGGCTAATCTCGGGTCTCAATCCTTCAACAAACTGGAACGCAAAATGAATCATGTCTTTCAGCTCAATTGTTTCTGTGCCAATGTAATGTTTGAACGTGTGTAACAATCTCTCATAATATGCATGTATTGACTCTGTTCCTTCCTGAGCCGTTCTGTCTATGCTCTGCCAGTAAATGTTCTTGGGCAAAATTCTCTTTTTCAGAAACTCAATCACCTTATAGTAATATTTCATTACGTCAGGGGATGGTGCACCTGTTGCTGGGTCTCTCTGAGGTTCTCTTGTCAGCCAATCTACACTTTTCTTGCACTCAACCCATAAGTCAGCTGGAACTACTATTTCTAACAGGGTGTTCAAATCTTCTCACAGGCATTTAGCGAGTTTCACAAACCGATCTGTTTGCTGATACCACTCTACTGGCTTCTTTCTCAACTTGGGATAGTCATTTGTAAAGGACAAAATATCACTTCTGCTCCAAGGGACACAGACAAAATTCCCTCCAGGAATCTCTCTCATTGGTTAGATTTTTAATGGATCCTCACTGCTGCAAGTTTGTAGTGAGATTCACAGAATCCCTTTTCCTTTTGTCTCTTTTCTTTGCCCATCTGCCTTCCCACTTACCTAATGCTCCCCATGTTTGATTACTCTCAATGAATTCTCTGATGTGAATTTTCATACCTGGGACTCTCATATTCTAAAAGTCATTTGTCTTTTCAATTTCAACATCATATCTTCCTGCTGATTTCTGATGTACTAGTCCTACTTTGTTAGTAATAAGCTTGCACAAATAACATAACTCGTCTTCTCAGAAGGAGTCAATTCTATCCAACCCTATTGTTCCCTCAATTAGGTCTTCTGCTTCTAGACTAAGCCTGGTCAAATTCAGTGCACTTCCTCCGCTGGAAGCTCCTTGGGTGCTACCCAGTTTCTCTAACCATTCAGATAACTGCTGAGCTGTCAAATCTTTTAATAAAATCTTGTTGCTTACACCGGGCACTTGCTGTAACATAAGGCTCAGGGTCTCTGGTGTAACCATGCTTGGAATAGGACCTATTTTGAATCTTCACTGATTATTTGGAGGAGTTCTAAAAGAACCCAAATCGATTAATGGACCTGTTCCATCAAATGTCGGTCTGATGGGGCCGTCATTCTTGCACTCTCTTCTAATCTTTCCCTTGCTATGTTTGGGTTCGGCATTTTCTGCTCAATGCTCTCATTGTTTCCCTGAGAAAACAACAGTATGACTGGACCTATGGTAAATGGTACTGATGCTGCATCTGCAATTGATCGGGCATTTGAATCTGTTGGGTGCATTGCTCCTTTATTCTGACTTATCAATGCAGACATTTCTGTCTCTGATCCTATTATGGGGGTGTATCTTGGGAATACCGGTGTCTGTATTGGCAACATTAAATTCAGGGTAGACTCTATCTAGACCAAAGTCGGCTTCTGGTAAACCTGTCCTGCCAGCACCATTAGGTTTGTTGCAGTATCTACAATAGGTACATCTGAATAGGTTCTGGAAATATCTATCTGCGTCATAGGCCTTTGAATCGTTGAAGTAGCTGGAATATTATGACTATCCTGAATCCGGCTGTGTGTGGATTCGATTGGTATCTGAGCTGTAGGGTCTACGCTGGTGCTTGAACTTTCCTCATCTGCTGCATATGGTGGGGAACTATTTCTCGATAACTGTAAAATACATTTTTCATCATCTGACACTTCATTGTGTGTGAAAGACTTGCAGGACTCTGTGGATTTCTGCTCTCTGTCATCTGAAGGATATGAATCCCTCTTCTTAGTACTCTTTTTAGCCCCATTCCCATTCTCTTGGGTAATTGTTGGAATCAGCTTAATTCCCTGTAAAGTCTCAGTCCTCTGGAATTTATGCACACTATCCCTTCTAGCCTCTGCTAGAGTCTTCTCAGCTTTCCTTATTCTTCTCTCAAATTTCAGTTGCTGCTGCTGTCCAGCTACTAGTTCCCAAATCGCAAATGCTTCAAACTATGCAGGTCTCGGAGGACGTTTTAAATTGTACAGTACTCTCCTCAAATTTTCTAAAATCCTCAAATTAAATGTTCCATGGGCAGGGAATGCAAAGCTCCCATATCTCTCTGCCTCTTTGCATCATTGTTTCAGCCAAAAACTTGGCACAGCACCTTGTTCCTCAAATACAATATAGTTGGGTGTACCTTCTGGTGGTGTAATTTCTCCTATTGTACTTGATATGAATGTATCTCCCCATAGGGCACTCTTTGAAGCTTTGAAAATTTTAATTTCTGTATTTTATGCTACTTTCAATCAAATCAGGAAGTGACTTTCAATCCCAAAATCATTTTTGCCGACCTTCTTAACCAATTACTCTTCACGGTTGTCCACCAATTCGTTCGCGACCCTTCTCACTAACCAACCTATCCCAGTGCGGCTCCAATGACGTCACACTCACACGTACAGCTGCTGACAAAGTCTTTCACCCTCAACTCGAATTCACAAAAACCAAATGCAAATATTGCAAGCACTAAATAAAATCAAAACCCAATTTGTCTGCTTACTACAAAAAGGGTAACACAGTCGCTTCAGAAACCTTACTGATTTTTCACTATATCATTTCGCTCTAACAGATACGCCTCCTATCTCAGTTTCCCTGACTCGCAAGCAAAATTTGACAAGCAAATTTCACCCTCTACTGATCATTGGGCCTATCCTGGTGCACATAGGAAATGCCAAATCTCAGTCAAAAACCTATCCCTCGCTTTAACACTCACTCTTGACTTGTCAATCACGCCCGACTGACCTACGAAACAGAAAAATTACAACATAAACCAAGTGTCTCATACACTTGTACAATACTCCGAAGTCTTAAAGCACATCAGGGTCCATATACCAACAACCACGTGGACAATTGTTTAGCACAAAGCACCACACACATGTGAAGTTCTACAACTTCCCTACTCTCACAGTTTGGAGTACGCAAACTCCCTAAACAACTTCACCTGGACTATGCAAACTCCCTAAACACTCTCAAACATCACAATTCACCTGCGATTTGCTTAAGCTGTGCAAGTGCAAAACCTATTTCATTCACACTATCACTAGAACACCTAGAACAGCCTCAAACAAGCATTGGCAAGCTCCAAGGTTTTGGGAAGGTCATGGTAGGTTCTTAGTGAGACATAGGGCCTGATTACAACCTTGACGGACGGGATTACTCTGTCCCAAATGTGACGGATATCCTGCCCTCCATATTACAAGTTCGTTTATATCCAATGGAACTTATAATACGGCGGACAAGATATCCATCACATTTGGGACGGAGTAATCCCATCCGCCAAGGTCGTAATCAGGCCCATAAGCTTTTCATTTTGTATCATCGAATCTGGAAATCTCAATCTTTACCAATTTCTCGACCCAATCTATGAATTATGTTGATCTCTTCGAGAGACTACCCATCCGACTCCGATAGCAAAATCGAAGGGAACAAGGACTTTATGGTTTTAAGGAGGCAAACCATGCAATTCTTTTACCTATTTCTAAGTGGAAACTTTATGGTGGCCTCTTAAGGAGACTAACCATCCTACTCTGCTACCATTTCTGTAAGCGCATCTGTTCTTATTTGGTCTTTTATTGTTAATTTATAAGGGGACTCATTAGAGGTTCGATAGACCTTTTGACTATGCTTAGAGTGATTCCACCATATGTCCACAACACAATACAATTACATCACCATAATCAATAGACATCATCAAATATTCTTTGGGGTCAGTAATCTTCACACACCATGACCCATTCGGTCACGAATAACCACACCTTTGTGTAAAATTAGAAAGTGTATTTCCCTAGATTGACAATGCTAATGTCACGTAAATTAATCTCAAAACCAAGTGGTAAACATATATAAACAACACCGGTTGACCAAATCTTCTAAAGAATCTCAATTATCTTCGTCAGTCAGATTCTGACCGGGCGGTGGAAGGGAAAGTTGTGATCCAGGGTACTCTAAACTACCTGAACCATTTAAGAAGTAATATCTAAGGGATCAGCATCAGAAATTTACGCAATAAAGTTAAAGATAGAAATAAATCATCAGGGACTGTTCAGCTCTTCAAACAGAATAGAATGAGTGCTCCTTCCCTCTGTGCAGTCGGCCTAAGTTAGAATGTCCTAAAGAACTTCCCACGTTGCCATTGGTCAGAAAATTGTACGTTACAATTAGTCCACTAGAAATAAAACCCAAATCTAAAATATAACTAAACTGTCTCTCACATGTCGATGATTGACTCCTCTTTTCCTGTTCCCATCACCAGACTCGTCAGGTAACCTTTTTTGTATCCATCCGTACTCCAGTCAGTGCATCCATTGTGAGCTCCTGGGAACATCATTGTCTCACGCATCAAAATGTACATTGTATCAACTACTAATACAAGACATTCTAGCAAGCAGCTCTCTTGATAAAGTTAAAGACATCTGCTAACGTTTGGTCAATGCTAGGTGAACAATACATGAATTGATTTCTCTAGACATACATTCCCACAATTTATTAAACAGTGCAACTTAATATGAGGCTGTGCAGACTAGGCCCAAATCTCGCTAACTTAAGCCTTATAATTAATACCATGAAATCATTAATATAACACACTACTACAATTTTCTTAATACATGTACTTCAATTAATATTATTATTCATTTATTAAAAGCATTACATATTTTTTAGTGGCCACTCAAGTAGGCACATTTTCCAAGTCGCACATTATTTTCTATATTAGTCAAATTCTATGCAAATTCTTAATCCAAAATACATAAAATTCATTAGTAAGGAAATGCAGCGTTCACACGAGTCACACCTCCCTGGACTCACTTGGGTGCCTGGTTTTCAGAAATGTCTGAGTTTGATAGGTTTCCCTAGATGGCTGCCAAGCTTAGGACCAAAAACACAGGTGACCCCCTTGCAAAAACAGGTAGTTTTGTAAAAGATAATTTTGATGTGTCCATGTTGTGTTTTGGACCCTTCTGTGATGCTGGCACTAGGCCTACCCTCACAAGTGAGGTTCCATTTTTGTCGGGAGATGTAGGAGAATACTGGGTGGAAGGAAGTTTGTGGCTCTCCGCATATCCCAGAACTTTGCAGCACCGAAATGTGATGAAAAAGTGATTTTTTTGTCACATTTGAAGGTTTGCAAAGGATTCCGGGCAACAGAACCGAGTGAGAGCCCCCCCCCAAGTCACCCCAACCTGGATTCCCCTGGGTGTCCAGTTTAAAAAAATGCACAGGTTTGGTAGGTTTCCCTAGGCTAAAATCCACAGCTAGGCACTTTGCAAAAAACACATCCGTTTTCATTGGAAAAATGTGACGTGTCCACGTTGTGTTTTGGGGCATTTCTTGTCATGGGCACTAGGCATACCCATGCAAGTGAGGTACCATTTTTACCGGGAGACTTGGGGGAATGCTGGGTAAAAATAAGTTTGTGGCTCCCCACAGATTCCAGAACTTTGCAGCACAGAAATGTGAGGAAAAGGTGTTATTTAGCCACATTTTGGGGTTTGCAAAGGATTCTGGGTGACAGAACCCATTGACAGCCCCACAAGTCACCCCAATCCTGGATCCCCTAGGTGTATAGTTTTCAAAAATGCACAGGTTTGCTAGGTTTCCCTGGGTGCCAGCTGAGCAAGAGGCCAAAGTCCACAGCTAGGCACTTTGCAAAAACACCTCTGTTTTCTTTGGAAAAATGTGACATATCCAGGTTGTGTTTTGGGGCATTTCCTGTCATGGGCACTAGGCCTACCCACACAAGGGAGTTACCATTTGTATTGGGAGACTTGGGGGAATGCTGGGTGGAAGGAAGTTTGTGTCTTCCCTCAGATTTCAGAACTTTCCATCACTGAAATGTGAAGAAAAGTGTATTTTTTGCCAAATTTTGAGGTTTGCAAAGGATTCTGAGTAACAGAACCTGATGAGAGCCCCACAAGTCACTCCATCCTGGGTTCCCCTAGGTGTCTAGTTTTGAAAAATGTACAGGTGTGGTAGGTTTCCCTAAGTGCCGGCTGAGCTACATCCCAAAATCCACAGCTAGGCACTTTCAATGTAAAAATGTGATGTGTCCATATTGCGTTTTGCGGTGTTTCCTGTCGCGGGCACTAGGCCTACCCACACAAGTGAGGTACCATTTTTATTGAGAGACTTGGGGGAACACAGAATAGAAGAACAAGTGTTATTGTCAATTGATTTTCTCTACATTTTTTTCCTTCCAAATTTAAGAGTGTGTAAGTTATTTTGAGAAATGCTCTGTAATTCACATGCTAGTATGGGGACCCTTGAATTCAGAGATGTGCAAATAACCACTGCTTCTAAACTTCTTATCTTGTGCCTATTTTGGAAATACAAAGGTTTCCTTCATACCTAATTTTCAAGCTTTATATTTTACCAAATGAATTGCTGTATACCTGGTACACAATAAAACCCCATTGCAAGGTGCAGCTCATTTATTAGCTCTATGTACCTTGGGTTCTTGATGAACCTACAAGCCCTCTATATCCCCGTCACCAGAAGGGTCCAGCAGACGTAACAGTACATTGATTTAAAAAATCTGCCATAGCTGGAAAAACCTATAGAAGAAATTGTAGGCAGAAATGGCTCTTTTTTCAACTAAATTCCAATATTCTTTTTTATTTCAACTGTTACTTTCTACAGGAAAACCTTAATGGATCTACACAGATGGCCCCTTGCTGAATTCAGAATGTTGTCTACTTTTCGGAAATGGTTAGCTGTCCAGGATCCACCATTGGTTTCACACCCATTTCTGTCACCAACTAGAAGGAGGCTTAAAGCACAAAATATAGTAAAAATGGGGTATGTCCCAGTAAAATGCCAAAACTGTTTTGAAAAATGTGGTTTTCTGAGTCAAGTCTGTCTGTTCCTGAAAGCTGGGAAGATGGTAATTTTAGCACTACAAACCTTTTGTTGTTGCCATTTGCAGCGAAAAAACACATGCTTTCTTCTGCAGCACTTTTTTCCCATTTGTCCCAAAAAAACAAATTGTGAGCTGTAGTTTGGCTCATTTCTTGGCCTCCTCCCTAGGATGTTGGAAAAAAGGACGCACATTTGTCGTGGATAGCTTATGTGGACAAAAAGTTATGAGGGTCTAAGCGCAAACTACCCCAAATAGCCAAAAAAAGGCTTGGCACAGGATGGGGAAAAAGCCTGGCAGTGAAGGGTTAAATGTCCTAAAACACGAACACTTAAATTCTATTGATATTTATTTCCAAATAATATTAAAGTAAATGTAAAGTAACAATCTGAATAAAACAAATCCAAAGGACAAAAATTCTGATTGATAATGAAATGCTGAGATAAATATTTAAAAAAAATAAAAGTGCTTTGAGATCCTGACTTTGCACATTCACCGCAGGAATGGGTCCTGCTCCTGGGCTTGCCAGCTGCACACTACTCTCTTGAGAAGAAACATCTCCAATTCCAATAAAGAAACACCAACAGGCCACTCCATCATTGCTGTAAGTTTTTTTTTTTGCTTATCTATATGCACAAATACGAGTACATGATAGGTTTCATTCTGGGAAGGTCTAGATAACATTATACTTCTCCCACCAATTAGTGCATTCATACAAAAGTGAAAACAGACTGTGAAACACATCCAGTATTGAAAGTTTCCCAAAAAATGCATAACGCTGACAATTTAATTCACTCCACCCAACCTCGATCTACTTAAGAAAGAGTCTGCAATACTCAACTGAATTGAAAAATACTCTTGCATGTGGGTCTATTATGCAGAGCAAATATATACTCCAAAGTCCCACATAAAACATACATATAAATACAAACTAACAAAATACTTTACAATGAGGTCTAGTGAAATACCATAAACTATCTAACACATGCTACACAAAAAAATACACTAAAACAATATAAAATCAGGAAGGCTAGCCTAACTATGTTTAAACATCTCCTCCCACAAGTAAACTCTTTCATCCATACAAAACATAATATATAACATGTTAAAAATGTGGACAAAATGTACAACATTGTTTATGTTATATAAATATATATATATATATATATATATGTATATATATATATATATATCAGATCTTTTTAATATAATGTTTAAAACCATAAATACTGTAAAAAAATGATGTTTCCTAAAAGAATAATGTGCATGTATAAAAAATATATTTAAAAAAATGGAAAAAAAATAATATTCCAAAATGCTTGTTTTGGAGACAGGGGGAGCCTGAAACTACAACCCCCAGCTACTATCACAGCAGGAGGGCCAGCATTTCATAACACATGCCCAGAGGAACATTAAAACAGCGCACTGGTCTGCTGCATGGGACACTTGTTTAGGAGACTAAGGGGAGCCTGAAACAACAACCACTAGCCACTATTGTGGCAGGAGGGCTGCCCTGTCATCACATATGCCCAGAGGCGCATCAGAGCAGTGCACTGGTCCCGCTACACGGGACGCTTGTTTTAGAGACCTGGGGAAGACTGAAATACAACACCCAGCCACTGATAGGCTGGAGGGCCACCCTGTCATCAGGGACCCAGAGATGCATTAAAGAAGTACACTGGTCCCACTGAGCGGGATGAGCCCGGGTGCATGCCTGTCCAAGAGCGGCCCAGTCTGCCCCCATCTGCAGTCCGCAGCTGGACGAGGCTGGGCTGGGCCACCCTCCTTGGCAGTCTGAAATCTTGAGAAGTTGGTTTATGGAGAGGTACTGACTTTTTCTCTCTTCTTTTGTGCTGCTCATTCCTGGAGGTATCAGGGTATCCTAATTGCAGCATGTTGAAGGCCCAAACAGGGAAACGTAAGGCTGCCCTTGGTGCCACACCAGGATCCAAGAAAACTAGTATGGATAACTTTCTATTGCAGGCAGTTGGTATTATTAACAAAGAAATTAAGTTTGCAGAATGCTGCCTCTCAGTCTCATCCTAACTCTCCTCCCCCTTCAGAGTTATAGATGATGTACTACCCAACCCGCATAAAAATGTGACTACATGGCAACATGCACGTGCACCAGACTCCCCTCATGAAGATCACGACCAGTTGCATCTTAATGGGGCTTACTCCACGTCCTCACAGGTCTTTCAACCTCCTTTCCCTTTGGAGCCTGAAATTGTGATAATCTCCCCCACGAATGGAGAAGAACTTGTGGGAGGAAAAGGAAGAGACAGTACTCTGTTTCTATTCCAAAAAAGTGTTGTAATTATTGAAGAATAATGCACAGTAAAAAATGATGTGTTAAGAGATATTTAGAAAATGTAAATGACAATACAATCTAAAAAAGTATACTTTACAAAAACTATATTATTAACACACAATTTATACTATCAATTACTATATCTTTTAATGCACAAAATAATAGGTACATGCAAATGCTAGCAGCTTAAAGATATCAGGTTCACTATTCACAGTAACAACTTAACCACATTGTAGAAAGTGTTATACTTTGAGGAAAGTCAAATTTACAACTCCAACTCCAAACTTGATCACACTGGGAAAAATAAACTTTGTGGTAGGCAGATTTACTATTACCATTCCAAACTTAACCACATTGGGGAAGGTGTTGGACTATGGGGGGTGGGTGGGTTAGATTTACTATTGCCCTTTTAGATGTAGCTAATTTGGTGACAGTATTGGACTTTGGGGGAAGGGTGTGTCAGATTTACTATTCCCAATCAAAACATAATCACACTGAAGAAAGTACTGGAATATGAGGTGGTCCAATTTACTGTTCACACTTCAAACTTAACCACGTTGAGGAAAGTGCTGAACTTTGATGTGGTCAGATTTACTATTCACCCTCCAAACTTAACCACATAGGGAAAAGTGTTGTACTATTAAGCTTTAAATTTAACTACTCCCACAAAATTATAACAAACATTACACTAAAAATATTACAAAAGGCAATTTTAATTACATCATAAAATATCCATATGACATAAACAAGCTGAACTGGGAGTGCTACAACAAAATAACAAAGATTTATAAATATTTACTGTTGCTTAACAGTTAATAAATATAATTGATTAATAAACATACATTTTAGGAAAAACTAAATTACCAATATTTTATATTTAAAAATAAATTACATACATTTGGAAAGAAATACATTAATTACAAAAAAAGCCTTTATTTAAAAAAAAAATATAGTAACATAAATGAAATACATTTTTAAATTAAAGAAAAATACTAAAATACTTTGAAATATCAGGGAACAAAACAATGTTTAGAAACTTATACAAAGTAAAACCTACTTATGCCACATTTTTAAAATATATAACAATTATAAAATATAAATTACACTTTACATAAATAAAAATCAGAATATTAAAAAATATAAATATAATTTCAAACACAAATGTCTTATAAAATATTAAAACGTTAGAAAATAATACAGGAGCAATGTTTAACATAAACTTATAAAATTAAAACTTTAAATTCACTCACCATCCTCTTCCACTATTAACTCAACATCCTGCTCCTAAAATTACTATACAAACATTAAAAAACCAATGTAATAAATAAAAATACACAAAATATACTCAAACAAATTATATAAATTACAAAGTATAACACACAATATTTGTAATTATGATATTGAAAATATTTTTAAAAAATAGAATTTTACCTGCAATATTTAGCCCTATGATACTTTTGACATTTTACTATTGAAGACCCATCATTTCTGTCACACAATAGTCTTTCCACTATATGTTGTTGAAACACCAGCCATTTCTGTTAAGTTGTTCCCATAATACTCACAGCCCCATTACATTATCATTCCAAATTAAAAATAGATTGTATATGTAAGAAATCCACAAAATGTCAAACCTAGTATCTTTGGACTCCTGCTCCACCAGCCCATTAACAAATTTGCATAGCCGAGGGCGAAGCACTTGCCCATCGTAGTGCCACTTAATTGTTGTTACAATGTACCATCATACAAAAATGTATTTCTCTTCAAACACATACATAACCTTTGAAGTAACATAAACATAACCTTTGAAGTAACATCACAGTATGTTCATAAAATCACAAAAAATATCAATGGTCTCGCCTTCAAGAAGTATGCCACAGCCTTCATACCTTTCTCATGATAAAAACTGGTACACTACATGATTACATCAAGTGTTATCATTAAGTAAAATGGATTCCAGGGAATATCATTTATTTTTCTCATGAAATGAGTGCTGTCGTTCAAAAAGGAAGGTGGGAGTCAAATAAATAGGAAATGGTAATGATCAATGCATACGACAATGGGTCTCCCTGGGGATTTTGGTGCATATAAAACGTGGAATTTTGTGATACACTTTTCTGAGGAATGTGTATTCTTCACATTCTAGTATTAATTCCATTGGCTTAATAAATAGTGGAATCTGCCAATCAATCCATTCTGATAATTTAAGCCTCTCATGTAACATTCTGGGTCATTGGGTTATTACATCACCTGTTTTATAAAGTCTACTCTATGGCATATTACAATATTTCCTCCCTCATCTGAGGGTTTAATCATCAAGTCATCATTGTCCTCTAATTTGTAAGGGTTTAATACCATGAAAAAGTTACATTTTCTTTTCCTGTCTGACAGATTGCTATCTTAGATATTTTTTAATCATACTGTAAGCTAGGCATTGTATGTGATTTCATTTTAAAACATCTCCTACAGTAAGCATTAGTTTTCAAAGCTTTGGAATTCAAGCTATCGATCATCTGTTTCTCATTCATCACATTACTCAATTCACCAGTATTATTATTTGCAATGCAAAGTTCAAGTCTTAGGCTGCACATAAACCTGATATGTCTCCTAAGGTCCAAGTGTCAGCATCCACAGTAGAGACCTTAGTGCCTGATCTCCTAAATTTAAATTGAGACACCTTCAGTAATTTCAATTTCCTCATAAACTGGAAAAGGTAAGTTCTTCTTTGTACATAGCCAAATACTCTAGATATGCAAAAAGACAAATCTGAAAGCAAAATATTCTGTTCATCTTCTGTTAACATTTTATTTGGCTACAGTTTTAATGGTTACATTATCAGTCATACTGGTCATTTGTTTCTCCATCCATTACCTATACTTCCTCATTTATGCCTTCTTTCTTGCACCTTGTCTCCCTTGCCCTTTGTTTTTTTTTTCCTGGTCTCTTCCTTCTTGTTCCCTTCTAAGGTGCCCTAGTCTTTTGTCCATCTTTTGTTGTCCATGGCATAGTACTAGGAATTCCTCTGAAATAAAAGGGTTCTAATTTTGTGGAGTGATGGCTGGTTCATTTAGATCTGCAATGACAAATTCAGAGCAAATTTTTGATCCTGAGTCTGACATCATTTTGCTTGTATATTCTGTTCCTTACATTCTAATCTCCTTACAAATATCAGTACTCTTCCAACATCATAGTCTTGCTTCTCCCCTATGCATTTCCTTTATTGTGTGTTTTAATGTCCTCTTCATATTTGGCTAGCCTTCTTTGGATTTATGTGCCAGTTCCTGGTCTCTTGATTTTTTCAGCTTATTTCTCAGTTTATTTTCACATATTCTATTATGTTGAAAATTGTAGCCATTCCTCTAGAGCATCCCCCTGACATCCGTACTTATTCTATACTCCAACTATTTGGGGTTTGGATTGTTGGGTATTGTTTAAATTCTCAGCCCTCTGGGTATTTTCACCATTTCTAATTATTTCTCCACGTCTGTGGCTTGTCATCACTTATGAATCTTAATCTCACATAGTCTTTCGAGTATATTCAATATTTGATGTGCTGTCAACTTTTCTGTTGCGAGTGCCACTCCCTCTAAGCTTTGTTTATTGTAGGCCATCGCATGTTTCCTCAAAAAGTGCTGATTTAAAAAAAAGAAGTTCCCATCTAGAGCCTTGTGTTTGTCTCAAAATGGAGGCAACATTGTGGTTGAATTGTTTCAGACACAGAATATGCAGACAATGGGCCCCCTCCAGGTGGTTTTTGAGAGGGCCTTCCAAAAGGGAGAGCTACAAGATGATATGCGCTCAGTGATGGTGGTGCTTATTCCAAAGGCTGGGAAGCCCCGAGACAAGGACTAGACATACCAACCCATATCGCTGCTTAATGAAGACTTTAAGATCCTAGCCGAGCTCCAAGCAAAGAGACTGATCACGGTGGTGTCGGAACTGGTGCACTTGGATCCGAATGGTTTTTTACCGGGTTGTTCAGCACGGTTGAACCTCAGACGGCTGCCCAACAACCTAGCAGTGGTGGGGGGCATGCTGGTGGTACGGTTCATTGCCTCGTTGGACTCAAACCAGGCCTTTGACTCCGTAGAATGGATGTGCCTCCTTGGGGTGCTGGCCAAAATGGGTTTCGGCCATAAATACATGAGATGGGTCTTGCCCTTTATGACATGCCGACAGCCTGAGTATAGGTTAATTGACACATATCTTGGGAATTCAGAGTGTGAAGGGGCATGCGTCAGGGATGCTTACTCTCACCGCAGTTATATATGCGCTGGCAATAAAAGTGTTGGCAGAATCGGTGCAAATAGGTTTGCCAGGGAGAGATGGAAGGGATGAATGAAGTCACTATATGCCGATGACAATTTACTATATCCTACAACCTGACACCGGGAAGGTTGTGAGATATTTTCTGCATATTTAGAGATAATTAGGGTTTCACTGAAAATAGGGATAAGTCATTAATGTTCTAGATAAGAGAGTGGAACTGGGGGGAGGTACTCCCTTTGCCGTTCCGGGACCAGACAGTACAGTTTAAATGTCTGGGAATGTGGATTACTAAAACTCTGTAGTCACCCAATGAGGCTAATCTAGGGCTTCTGAGGAAAAGACTAGAGCAGGATGCGAAACATTGGCACTTTCACTGCTGGGGAAAGCAGCAATTATTAGAATGGTGACACTCCCGAAGTCTTATACGTACGCCAAAACAGCTCATATAGGATCCAGGACAGTTTATTTGCCAAGGTAGATGCTGTTGAACTGATGCAAACACTGCTTTGGGGGGGCACAGCCCTGTATTGCAACAACGGTTTTGCAGCAATTTAAATACGAAGGTGGCATAGCCTTACCTAATATCTGGACGTATTACGAAGCAGTGCAAATGAGCATAGTTAATGAGTGGGCATATGTGTAATGGGCGGACCCGGCATTTTATCAGGCTAGGAATGTGAGACAGGAGCTACCTGCAAGCGCTATATGGGGAAAGACTGCTGCCCAGAGCATGCCCAGCATTGGGGCCAGTGGTAGCTATATCGAGAAGGCTGACTAGAAAGAGGGGGTGGGTCACAGGCTTACCCCGATGATGCCCCTGTGGGAGGGCTCTAAGTTATATCTGGTGGCAGCACTGTGGGGTTTTCAGGGTTGGGACAACATCGGCCTGTCCACATTGGCGAATGTGTGGGATGTGAACGGGGTGGTCCCCTTTGCTTTCTTGAGGGAGGAGTATCGAATGCTAGAGACGAAGTGGTTGCACCACGGCTGGTTGAGACATGCCTGTAGGGAATGTGTGTCCCTAGAAAAAGAGATGCAAGAGGACTCCCGATTGGAAGGAAGACTGTTAGATGGGCGGGTTGATAGAAAACTGATTTCGCTGACATATGGAATGGTAATGAAAAATATGCAACTCCCTCTGCTGAAATTGCGAGACAAACGGGAACAAGACCTAGGTGAAATAGATGAGAATGAATGGAGGATGGCTCTGGAGTTCCCAGTGGAGGTGGCAATAACAGCGAGCTTCCCATTGATCCAACTAAAGATCACCCCTAGGGCTGACTACACATGCATCCTATTCTGTAGGATAGGTAGGGCGGACAACACAAACTGCCTTAGAGGCTGTGGGTTTGAAGGGACACTTATGCATACACTTTGGAGTTGTCCCCATAGCTGAGATTACTGGGAGGTGGTTAGGCGCGCTCTGGAGGAGGCTACAGGGTTACCCCTGGAGCTTCGGCATTGACTGGCAATATTGAGTATATGGGGCCAGACGGATCACACCCACTATCAAAAACTGTTGGCGAACTTGGACTTTATGGTGCCAAACAAGACATTGCTCAGAAATGGGTCTCCAGGGTTTCTCCTCATCACCAGGACTGGGTGCTTAGGATGGAGTATTCCAAATTATGAAAAATGAAGTCTACAAAGCAAGAGGGTGTCAAAGGAAATATGAAAAAATATAGGGAGGGTGGGAAGCAGGAGTGGATGGCTAGAGGGGTAGTGAAGGGTACACACATCTTTGAAACTAGTAGAAGGGTGGGATCCATTGGTCAACCATCCCCTATACAAGTCAGGGTTTTGAAGAACGGGAGACATGGTGAGGTGGCGAAGGAGGGAGGGGATGGGGTGAACAGAGGGTACTTAAGGAAAGTTGTGATAAGTGTGTTAACATATTTGTTTTCTGTATAGAATAATAAAATAACAATATAAAAAATGGAACATGCCTGTTCCTCATTCAGTGTTCTGAAATACTTCTTCATGTAGCTGCCATGCCTACTGTTGTGCAGACATCGCTGATCATCATCTGGCGTTCTCCGATGGAAGATAGCTTCCTCAGCTGAATCCCCTGATTCTGTGATGAAGTTGCCCCCACCTTCATGTTCCGCCATTCTCTCTCAGTGTGTGTTGGTATGGCATACGGCGTGTGCCAGCAGGGCTCCTGTTTTTTTCTGCATTTCTTCACAGTTCACCCGACTACCATACCAGGTTGAAGTGTGAGCCTCCCCAGGCCACCCCTACACTGCTGTTTGAACACTGCAAACTCTGCAGCAAGTGATGCGCATTCTGAAATTCTGTTGCCATACATCTTTTATTTCATTGAACTGGAAACAGATCCAATGCGTTACGGCTGCCCTCACAGCCATGCTCACAGTGGACACCGTTTTGTCCAAACCACAACATTTCACACAACTCTGTGATAAATGGTGTTTGGACAAAATATTGAGGAAAAAATATCGTGTGGACAAAATATTGAGTCAAAAACATCGAGGAATTACAATTGTAAAGATATATTTCCATGGGAACATGAAGTTTTACTATACTAAACTCCTCATCTAGGTACCTTGACGATATACATATTGTCACGGTATGTAAATGTGGAGTTAAGAATAGTAAATCTTCACCCTCTCGATATTTTGGTTGTCAATATTTTTGACACAATATTCTATCCATACGATATTTTTGCATTTGATATTTTATCAGACATCTGTGATAACATGAAAAAAATACTATTCTAGTCATACTATGACTTTCTTCTAGCTCAGGTGTAAAATAAAGTTTTTCAACAAGACTTTGGGCCTCATTACGAGTTTAACGGTCTAAAGACTGCCAGACTCGCAGTGACGGTTGGCCCGCCGCACTCCTGGCGGTCCGACCACCACATTACAACGCTAACGGTTGGATCCCCAGAGGACTGCGCCATCATCAAGTTCATGGATCCCGACAGGGTGGCAGCAGTCGGAGTCATGGTCAGCCATGGTGGTGCCCGTGGCAACACCGCCGTGCTGATCACAAGTCCACTTTCTGCCAGCCTTTCCATGTTGGGGAAGGCTGGCGAAAAGCCATTGCTGGGGGCTCCAGGGAGGCCCCTGCACTGCCCATGCTCATGGCATGGGCAGTACAGGGCCCCCCTGCCAGCACCCTTAGAATGACCACTGTCTGCTCTGCAGACAGTGCGCATTCGGAGGGTGCTGTTGTGCGGCGGCATTGGCTTTGGCTCCCTTAAGGGAGCTGAGGCTAATGCTGTGGGTCTATTTCTGCTAGGCTGACTGGCAGAAATGTCATAATACAATGTATCCACCAGTTGCCTGGGACGACTCCTGGTGGCCAGCCGCCCTAGGAAACACCCCCAACGACCATGCACACAACCTGGGCATCATCCTGGACTCCGGCGTTCCATGACCAGTCAAGTCAACGCCATCTCATCAGTCTGCTTCCACGCCCTGTGGCTCCTACGTAAAATCTACAAGTGGATCCCCACCAAGACTACAAGGATGGTCACCCATGCCATGGTCAGCAGCAATGTGGACAACGGCAATGCACTCTACGCCATCATTACAAAGAAACTACAAGCAAGACTACAGAGAATCCAGAACACAGCACCCTGACTTATCCTGGACATCCCCCGCCACATCCACATCTCCGCCCACCTTAGAGACCTCCACTGGCTCCCGGTCGACAAACGCATCACCTTCAAGCTACTGACTCACACCTATAAGGCACATCCCAACATTGGACCAGACTACCTCAAACACCACCTGACCTTCTACACCCGTCAGGCAACTCTGATCCTCCCATCTCGCTCTCACTGCCATCCCCAGAATCATGAAAACCACAGCTGGAGGCAGATCCTTTTCTTGCCTCGCAGAACGGACATGGAATACACTCCCACTCAACCTCAAACAGGCCACATCACTGAAGCAATTCAGGAAGGACCTCAAGACCTGGCTTATCAAATAATCAGCACACCCTCCACAGTGCCTTGAGACCCTACAGGTGAGAAGCTGCGCTTTACAAGTACTGATTAATTGATTGATTGAGCAGTAAGAATGCAAAGTGAACAAAACAAAGGGACCTACGAGTAAGGGACACACAAGAGGGCTTACTTGGCACCGAAATGCTGACTCTTGTAGCACATTAAACACGTTTGCAAGGATTGATGAAAGCACTAATAAAGCCACTAGGTATAGTTTGAAATTAGCAAAAGTGGGAGGGGATACTGTTGGCTTGAGTCAGTGTAAGGCTTGTAAAAGTAGCAAAATCAATAAAAAACGGGAAAGAGTAGAGTCTAAAGATACTTTTCAGGTGAGATTTAGGTTACACATTTGGAGAAAACAAATGTGAATAAGTGGTTTAGGAAGGTGAATCCCAAAATAAAAGTAATCCCCTCGGTTAGGCCTTTCTTTAAGGTTAATTCAGGTACCATATGTAAAATGGACAGACCTGAGAAGAATAATCAAAGAAACTTGAGGCAAGATCAGGAGGTGACTATACTAACTAGTAATGCTGTTGTGAAGCAGAAGAGGAGAGGAGCAGGAGGATTTGCGGATAACTGGACCCCCAATATCAGTGAATGTGCAGATGTTGAACAATAGAATTCACACTTCTATTCAATTTCAAGCCCTAACATACTTTACCTCTAAGCATGCATCCAACTCTGAGTTTACCTCATTGCGTGTGATGAACAAGTATCAGAAATATTGCTTTCACAACTAGTAGGTGAAGCAAAACAGCTAAATTTACTTGACGGTGAGGAAATAAATATCCTGAAAATGCGCTTATATCTGTCTGTGGAAATGAGGAAACATTTTGAGATCTTGGAAAAAAGAAATACATGCAATGTGTGCTGCATTTGAGAAACAAGCTAGATGAATATATGGTTCGCACAGAAGCAATGGAGTAAGCAGTCTAGAACACAACAGAAATCTCCCTTTTGAAGAACAAAATGGAGATACTGAACCAGATAGAAAGGATAGAGAATCTTGCAAGAAGCAATAATATAAAAACGATTATAAGAATACTAAATGTAGCAGAGAGAATGGAAGGAGATGAACTTTTTGCAACAAGGTTATTAAAGGCATCTGTGTTACCTGCAGATTTATCTACAGATCTTATAGAATAAATGCAGATAGTGCACTGTGATCCTTTAAAGCTTAATCCGTCTCTGAAACCACCAAGAAACGTTTTGGTGAACGTTTTATCATATGCAGTCAAAGAGCAGATTCTTGATGTTACTCTTAAAACTAAGGCCCAGAGGTGATGGTCAGACTGCTGCACCCCAGGTGGTCCGACCACCACATTAGGACCATGGCAGCTGGACCGTTGTCACCAACAGGAACAAGGTTCCCGACAGGCTGATGGCAGGTGGACTCATGATCAGCCATGGCGGCGCTGAAGTCAGCACCACCATGCTGATCATGACTCCTGTTTCCGCCAGCCTTTCCATGACTGGCGGAAACATAGTGCAGGGGGCTCCCCTGCCCAGCACCCTCTAATGAGCACTGACTGCTTTGCAGACAGTGTGCATTCCGAGGGTGCTAATGTGCTAAGGTATTGACCTTGGCTTAAGGGAGCCAAGGCCAATACCGTACCACTGTTCCCACCTGTCTGACTGGTGGGTATGTCATAATATGTTATTCCCGGCAACATCGTAATATACCCGCTGCCTCCTCCCAGAGGCACTGACGGTTGGAGCATTCTGACCGCCAAAGTCGTAATGAGGCCCTTAATCACTACAGGTGCAAGATGCCTTTTTTAGTATATTGTCAAATATCTCATGCTCCACAAAAAGTAGGCAATTGGAGCTAGGAAAATTCCTGGATGAGCTGAAAAAGTTGGGGGTAAAGGTCTGTGATGGGTTACTCCGATCCGACCCACACTCTCCTCGGACTTGTGCTGACACTGCCCCTTCCACACCGGAAGTAACCCAGGAGGGCGGCGCTATCATTGGTTACCTGCCACCACCACAGGATTTGACGGGGGTCAAAAGGAGGCTTCCGCCCCTTTCCAAGGAGAGCGCCGGGAATAGGAGCTGGAAGGCACCGGAGTGTTCGACTACAAACGAACGGACGGCTCAAAAGGACGCCGACACCAAAGACGAAGGAACCGCTCTCTGAAGGAGCGGAACCACGCCGGAATTGGAGCCAGAGGAATTCCTTGGTGAAGACCGCTGACCCCTGGGAGCTTTGTGAAAGAGCCGCCACGCTTCAGGAGAAGCGTGGCCACTCCAGGTACGGGGTGCGGGACGAGGGGAAAAGGAGCGGGAGGTGGGAGGTAAAGAAAGGCGGGGAGGTAAGAAAAGGGGCACTATACGGGGACACTGGGAAAGGGGGGGGGAGTGTGATGAGAGGTCCAAGACATAGGAAAACGCAGAAAGAAGAGAGAGACAAAGACAGCGGAGAGACCCCTATACGTATATCAGTACAGAAACCAAACCAGAAGAGACGAAAGGGAAAATAGGAGAGGAATGAAGACTCTAGTACACGTACAACAGGAGAAGAGGGGATGATAAGAAAGAAGAGACAGCGAGGAAAGTAATAGAAGAAAGAAAACCCGAGATAGAACCAGGGAAGGAGATAAGAGAGTGAAGTGAAAAGACAGGGGAAAGTAAAACAGAGAGGAAAAGGAAAAAGAGAGAGAATAAAGAAAACCAAACCCCATTCCCACACTTACCAGATCTATTTTCTTCTCTCTCCACATGCTTCCCGCGAGGTCCTGGAAGGAAGAAAAGAAGAAGAAGACGAGATTTAGTGCCCAGAAGGAGAAGACGTCGCAACCTACCATATCATGACAACTATCTCATGTCTGTTCCCTATATACTGTCTAAAGACCAATAAATCCAACCTTCTTAAACAAAAACCCTGCGCAGTCTGGTGTCCTAGAACAGCCATCCTCGTACAAGGTCCAAATGAAATTTCCCACACTACTTATAGCCATGCATGACAATGAGATGCATAATTTCAGGGAACCAGAAGAGGGTGGAAAAGAAAGTGTACTGGAGTCACTTGAAATGTGGTTTTAGTATGGATATTCTGAGTTTTGGGCATTTTGATTCATGAAGCATGATGGATACATCCAATGAAAGATCAGATCTGATTTCCAGTCCTACCCTCTACCTATATCTCCTATAAGATCACATCATGGAGACCTCCCGTCACATCTACCATAGGAAATGTGATTGAGAACATAAAAGAAAAAATACAAACAAAGCCAATCAGTGCTACCAGCTAACCACAAAAAGTACACATCTGTCTCTCCCACTTCCTCAACCCTCACACTACCAACAGGAGCGGCACATAATACAACCATGGACAACATGGAAATCCTTCCCACATAGGATCAAAGGAAAAACAGCACACTTCCAACAACACTCCCACATGGTTTAGCAAGGTACCCGTCTAAATAAGAGCTTCAGTACCTACAGTAAGCACTATACAAATGCAAAAAATACAATCTCACAGGCAAATGCTGTTTATTTCTACAGTTTCACATCCTCATTTTGCAGGCTAACTCATAAAGACTTCTCCTAAAACACTGCATGAAAATTGTTTGCTCCCTCTCCTTTCATTCTTTTGAATCACCTTTTCTTTCAAATATCTATATCTATCTTTATATATATATATATATATATATATATATATATATATATATATATACATTGCCTACTGGCAGTCGCCCGTAGATAGTTATAGTTAGGACCTAGTTGCCATCGGAAGAGTGTTTTTTGTTTTGACAATAACTTTGGGCTGGTTGACAAATCTTCACGAAATTTTCAAAAGTAATACTCCACTCAGTTCAACTCTGTGCTTGAAAGTTTCAGGGTGATTTGTGAAGCGGGGCGAGAAAAAGGGGAAGGCCCAAAACACGTGTCCCCATTTATTTTCCCATAGGGTATTTAGACACGCCCACAGCCCGAACAGCTGAATGAAATTGCACCAAATTTGGCAGGAAGCTAGATGCTGTAGATTGTGCTTTTTGTAATTTGGTGTAAATCTGTTTAGTCGTTTTTAAAATATTAAAGGTTAAGAAATATAGATATCTAGGTACGCGGTTTCTCCGCTGATCCAGCTGTCCCTGTGCTGATACCTAATTGGCTGCCAACATTTCAGTAAGAAAGTGTTGGCAGCCATTTTAGGACTGAGCGTCGGCCGAGTCCCACAAAAAAACATAAAAAAAGAAAAGAGGCCAGGGTAAGGATAGCCTGAGCCCCTAGGCTTGGTGTAGGGTTCCCAAGGGGCCTCACCAGGGCAAAAAATCCACAAATTATTCTGCAGATTTTTTCTGAGATTTGTTTTTTTTAAAAGCACGGTCCATCGTCCAGGGACCGGCCTTCGAAAAACGTTATTTGGGGGTGGACCGGGGCCCTGATTTCAGCCCCGGGAACCCCATTTCCTGGGACCTGCAGTTTATATTTTTTTTTGGGGGGGGGGACCACGTAGCCCCCCTCCCCATGCCGATCTTGGCCCCGGGGACCCCATCTCCTGAGGCCCACCTTAAACATTTGTTTTTTTTTACGCGGCCCCCCTCCTAGGCCAATCTTGGCCCAAGGGACCCCATCCCCAAGGGCCGACCATTTCACCTATGCCCCCCAGGGCAACCAGTCAAAATGGTTGAGGACTGCAGAGAGAGCCTGAAGGCCCCCACGGTCCCAGCCGACTCCCCGCCTACTCCAGCAGCTGACATTACTGTCACAGAGACGGAGCTTCTAAATATATAGCTCCCTCTCTGTGAGAGCAATAGTTTCCTCTGTTTCCCTGCCTGAAGAGCTCTTGCTTGCTGGAACAGTAGTGTTTGCTCTGATTTGGCGGGAGCTGCCAAGTCAGAGCAAACAGCTATGTTCCGGTGGTAGGCACCTCAGGGCATAGCAGGAGCCGGCACTGGTGGATGGCGGTCCCCAGGGTCATCCATGGCTCCTTGAGGGGGTCCTTGTGGACCCCCTTCAACTTAAGCAGCCCCGGGGAGGTGGTGGTCTCCGGGGAATGGGGTCTGTGATGGACCCCCTTCATTATTTAAATTCAGCCTTAGGTAGTTGGCGGTCCCTAGGGCTGTGGGGTGGCCCGCAAGCCCCCTTGATTTCCACTGTATTTATCCCCATGAAAGGTGGCGGTCCCCAGGGCTGCAGGAGGCTGTGTGGCCCCCGCATTCACAATGTTTTTAGCCCGGGGGACGTGGCCCGAATGCACAATGCTTTAGCCTTGGGGAGTTGGCCGCATACACAATATCTTTAGGCCCGGGGGGTGGTGGTGCCCAGAGCTGCAGGGGGTGCGCTGGCTTCCCCGCATTCAAAATTGCAATAATACCAGGGAGTTGGTGGTCCCCGGGGCTAATCTAAGCCCCAGGAGGGGGGCCCTGTGTGCTCCCCTCCTTTTTCAATGCCCCCAGGACCTGGCCCAACCAGTGGCCGTTTACAAAACAAGCGCAGGAGCCCACACTTGTTTTTTTGTTTTGTTTTTTTTCACCGGATCTACGGAGACTCTCAGTGAAAGTTGAGCAGCAGAGCTGAGGGGTCAGAGTGTCCCTACCCGGATACTTTTATTTTTTGAATCCTTGTTGAAGTGTTGACAGTCAATCAGATCTCAGCATGCGATCAGGAGGGTTTGTGGGGCCTTCAAGTCCATATATATATACATATGTATATACATATATATATATATATTTACATATACACATACACATTTGTTTTTTCTTTAATTTCACAAAAGGTACTGAACTGATTTACACCAAACAACATAATATAATGTCCCAATAATTGTTTGCATTAAAACACATCAAATAACTGCAAGTATGGAAAGATGAATAAATATTATAGGTATTTACAATGCATTGGAGATAATAAAAAATATAGGAAAGGTTTTTTATAAACAATTTCTTGAAAAGTATTTGGATTATATATTAATTAAGAATGATTGTAAATCTAATTTATGTAAGAGTTATTTGTAGTTATTTGTAAGTATGGTCGCGAAGGATTAAAATAAGTGAGAAAGTACTTTCTGTTAAATAGTGAAAAGCATGTTTTAAGATGGCCGCCGTTTAAATATGTAATTTCCTTGTCCTTTGTCACTGGTAGTGGTTGGGTGTAGTATATAGAAGCTGAAGGATGGACTAAAAAATTACTCGTGAGCAAGGGAGTTGTGACTCCCGAAACGCGTTGGGTGTTTTGTTTTTTGCCGATTAAACTTTTTTTGAATTCAAGTGACTGGGAGTTTTTTCTGACTTTGGAGGAAACGTTTGGATTTGATATATATATGTATATATATATATATCTATATGGCGAAACCCTGACCCCTTAGCTCTGGTGGGGCCACCCAGGCCCAGAGGGACCTCCCAGAGCAAAAAAACATTTTTTAAATTATTTTTTTGCTGCAAATTCAGGAGATTTGCGAATTTGCGGTAAAATAATAATAATAAAAAAAAAACAAGCATGGGCTACCGTGCTTTTTTTTTTATAGGCCCCCGGGTGTGCCAGGTCCTGGGGGCATTAAAACATTTTTGTGGGGGTACTCCCGGCCCCCCACAGCCTTGGGGACCACCACCTCCCTGGAACTTTCATTTTTTTATATGCGGGGGGCCTGCAGCCTCCCCAGTCCCTGGGGACCACTACCCACCAGGGCTTCTATTATATCATATGCAGGTACCCGCAGTCCCCCCGTGCCCTGGGGAACATAACCCCCCCCCCCGGTCCGGCTCCTGCTGTGTACCGGGGTGCCCACCCTGGGTCATAGCTGTTTGCTGTGGCTTGGCTGCAGTGCTGCAGCCAAGCCACAGCCAACACTTCAGGTTTTGACAGCGGGACCTTTAAAGCAGGTCCTGCTGTCAAAATCCAAAATTTCATCCCTGTCCCCAGCACACATGCATGGAACCGAGATGAAATGCTTCAGCAAGCCGGGAGCTGAAGCAATGGCACTGCCCATAAAGGGCTTTTGATTAAAAAAAATAATAATAAATAAGGAGGGACCACGAGGGCGCCCTTAAGGGCTCCCTTGTGGTTCCTGATAGCCCATAAAGTGTTAAAAAAAAATACGAAAAGAAAGAAAAACCTGTAAGTGTGAAGGTCGCAGACCTCCATACTGAGCCCTGGGGGTTTGAGTCCAGTTGGCCTTGTTACCCTATTTTTTGTAACAGTAATAAAGTACAAATTATTATATTTTTTAACAAATACTTTCAAATTTTGTATTTTAAATTGTACACAAATAGCACATTCTGAGTATATCAGACATCAAAGCCTAAAAAACTGTATCTCTCTCCCTCCCTCTCACTTTCTTTCTCTCTCTCTCTTTCAATCAATTCTCCCCTCACACGCCCACTCAGACACTTATGCACCCACTCACAGACCCACCCAGACACTAACGCACCAACTCACAGACCTGCTCAGATACTCACGCACCCACTTACAGACCCAGTCAGGCCCTCATGCACTCACTCACAGGTCCAGTCAGACCACCCACTCAGACCAAATCAGACATTTATGCACCCACTCACACACCCAGTCAGACTGTCACACACCCACTCACAGACCCACTAACATCCTGATACACCCTCTCAGGGACCCGAGTACATACTGATGCACTCACCAAAACACCGATGTACGCACTCTCACACACATACTTACCCTCAGATACAGCCTCTCACACTTATTCTCACACTCAGAGAGGCAGCGGCTGTCGCATAGGCTCTCATTATCCTAATGAGACTACTGGATTTTTGGGTAGCAGGGTCGTTCACAGTGTGGGGGACTAAGTCTAACCCACGGCGAAGGACCCTTGTCACCCTCAATTCGGTTTTGCACCGGCTAACTATCAGTGCCTCATCTCTCCCAGAGGGAAGAGATGATTGGGCAGCCGAGCGCATGTCATCTTCGTGCTTCCCAGGGAAGTCGTGGTCACTCAGATCCCAACCATTTCTTTCATACACAGTGTGGTCTCATATATAAATGACAGAGGCAGTTTGAGTTTTAAAGATTGGTTTAATAAAACAACTGCATTTTAGATAACAAAGCGTGAGCCGCAATAACCAAAACCATACAACACAGTAGGATTGAAATAGTAACGAGGAGAGTGAAACATAAGAATAACGCTATCATAGTGCTACTAGATTACGTTCTCTCTTCTAAGTTCTATTTTGAGCACAGCATGTTAAGCTCTATGCCTGCCTTTTAGGTTCCCCCGGGAGGACATCAACCCTCATACCTGAGCAAAGGCCTGTGATCTGGATCAGCATCTGCAACAGGGCAGTCAGCGTCTAGTTGTGGTTCCCTGGTCGGAATATCCCTCTTACGTGTACCAGGACTAGGAAGTGTTTTTATAATTAACACGCCGGTGTTCTAAGAAACGTCCCTACGTAAGAATGTGTACTTTCTACGAACCCTAAAGACTAAACTCCTACCACGTCTATCGGCAATGTACCAGACTGTATCCTTGACTGAAGCACAGAGCGAGCAAGAATGTATTGTTTGAGAACTCCGGTGCTGAAGTAAGCTAAACAGTGTGATAGAAGAAAATAAAACAAGACCATGAAACTGACTATTGAAAAATAACAGTGCGAGACTGAATAAAATGCATCTAGAACAAAGTGCACAGAGGCCTAATGCTTTAAGCAAACGCGCAAAGGCTATATTTAAAATGGCTACACTACACCCTCCCCTTGTCGGTAGAAAGTGGTTTAAATCTAATCCTAAAAAATGCCCTATGTTAAAACAAAAGGTAACTAAAATCTTATATAATTTCAACAAGTCAAGTGGACACCAAAGCACAATAATCCTAAATTTAAAAATAAGCATGCGGCTAAGAGCCAAATTCATATAACAGTGTCAATTTAGACCAAATCCAATTCAAACGGTGGTCATTGAAAGCAGGAGGTTCTCCACTTCGGCAGATGACAAGACCAGAAAATCCACGCCAAAGACTATTAAGGAGCAGGTGTGTTCCAAAGCCTCAGAATCAACCAAGGCAGCATCCCGCGCAGGGCCTGTAAACGAGTTAATATCAACTTCCTCCAGGAAGGGTATTTCGTAATCAGCGTCACGAAGCAAACGCAGTCGCAGCGCGCATGTCTGGGAATGAGCCCTCATCGGGAACATCAACAGATCAGCCTCAACCACTGGGGGGCGTTGCTGTGAGAGACAGACGACTAGTGCATGTTCAAACGAGCACCAACGGCACCGAAACACGGGCTGCACACAATCCAAAACCGGTCTGAATGAGAGAGACCAGTCACACTCCAAATATCCCAGGAGTGTTGCTCCGAGGTGCTGCATCATGCGTTCACGTCATGCTGCGCTGATGGGAGCGCCCACATTCGTTCTTGTTGCGGTGGGACAGCCATTGCAGAAAAACAACAGCAACAGCAAAACGCCGGCTAATAAAGCCAAAGTGATCGGAAATCCCCCAAAAATGCTTCCGAAAATTGAATGAATAGCCGAAGGTATGAAACCGAATATGGAAGAGAAGGTGTGAACAAAACCAACACCCACGGCTTTGAAAAAATGTGCTAATCCAGCTGTGCTGGACGCATTAAATATACGTCCCACGAGTTCACCAAAGTGGCTCGGAAAGTTGGTATTTAACAGGGACTGTATTTCTGCTGATGACCTTGCCACCTGAAGTGCGTAGGTCTCACGCGCAGATGTAAGGGCCACATGCTTTTGAAACAATAAAGCCTTTAATCTACTTAACTTGTCGAAATTCACCTTGGAAGTAGCAATGTGAGGTCAGATATCTGCTACCTCCCTTAATTTAGTGGGGGGAAACAACACATTCCCGCAGCAAGTAACGACCTTGGTGACCGAAACAACGTAAACTATTCCGGCCCGCATGCCACAACAGCCTTCACTATTGAGGAGGACGTAGCTGCCGTTTGAAAGCACCTGGAATGTGCGTTTAATCAGGGGGACTGGAACTCCCTTCAGATAGCAAGCTAGGTTCGCAACGGAGGCATTACATGCCCCATCCAAGGACAGCTGCTTACAAATCATCGAATGGCTAACTGAAGTCTCGCATTCACTACCACTAAGAAAAACCTCTCTCAAGCCATTGAGACATTTGTACAAGAAGGGAAGTTCCCACACCTCATGTATATAACTATCTCCCAGCTTTTCATATCTGCCTACCGGAACATGTTTTAAACAAGAAGTGAATTGTAGTGTAGAAATAGGCAGATTAATAACCCCGTGTATCAACCACTCAGCTGAGGGAATCTCGGCCACGGTAAAAGGCAATCTTTCCAATTTTTCAATGTTAAGCATAACATAAGTCGCCTCCTTCTTAGCCATCAGTTGTTGTTGTCGCGTCAAATTAAAGAAAAAAAATATCTCCCTGGCCCCGATGTGCTGCCACGGAACGCGACCCGCCTTCAGTGCTTGAAGTGTCCAACCCAACTGCATAATGGACCTTGTTTGACTTTGTCCGTGATATAAAGAAGACATATCAGATCGTATAATGTCTATGGCAGAAGAAACAATATTGTCGATGGTATATATTCGGTCGGACAGAGTGTGAATTCCATTATCCACAACAGCTAATGCCTTTTTCACATTTTCCTGATCTATCTGCCTTAACCGGGCTGCAGCCTCTTGTTGGGAAAGTTTCCATATTTCATTGTACACTTCATACAAGAAACGCTTCCTACGTGGTGTCTTCGGGCCTGACAAAAAATCTTGCAAGTCAGTGTCATTAGACAGGAGAGTAAGATGTGTCTTTACTGCATCTAGCAAGGAGGATTTTAACCATAGTTGACACAATTTTCCCACACTATGTGTAATAATAATTTCAGCATGTTCAGGTGATATATAGCGAGGGTCTGCCCGACTCGGCCTGAAACCCCCCGAAGAGGTGACAAAACGTTGATGACACCCATTGGTGTCTACAGGCCACAATAACCACCCGCCCGGACGTGCAAATGAAGTGTTAAATGTACCATTCTGGACCCAGTCTGTAAGTTCACTAAAAGTGGCATTGATATATTTCTGCCAATCCTTCATTTTTGGAGGGACAGGTATACTAGGCATATTCAATTCTCTAATCGTTGCTAAGCCCAAACAGCTAGTCTGTTGTACTGTTTCATTTAAAAAAATCATCTGGACGGGAATGAGACATGCTCTAAACAATGTTTCTCTACCCTGTGTCTGCCAATGTTTTGTTCCCCAATCACTTTTCAAATCAACATTATTTGACCAATATTCATAACCTTCAATCGATAGTCGGGAAACAAAAGAATCTGAATATATGAATTTCGTATTAGTCAACAACATTTGCTTATCTGTAGACGGAGTTAACTTAAAATAATATGACTTAGCATTCATTGGATGATGCCCAGAAAAATACGCAAATTTGTCAGAATATGTTTTAGAACTTCCCTTTGTGGGAGTCGGGCAATGCTCCCATTGCGTATAATCAAATATCATTTTCAGACTACTTGCTTTATGTATAAAGTGGTGCCCATAATAATTATAACAAAACATGTCACCGTAATTCTCTTTAAACTGGTAAACATCTTCATTCTCATAGACAGTATAGTATTGTAATTCAGTCATCAGGGAATCAACTGTCTTCACATCCCAATCATCAGATACAATGCCTGGTATTGCGATATTATTCATAGATAATTTTAGAACATATGGTATTTGAATTATCTCAAATATATCAAACATTACTTTATCCCACACAATCCCATCCGGAATTGGTACTGAAGAAATGTTCACAAAGGACAAGTCTCTTCGAACCTTATGTGACGAAAAATATGGCTTCAACACCTCCTCCACCTGTTCAACCGCTGATCTCTCAGGAAGAAAATGACCATGTATCAACAGAAAAAAGGTAACGACAAACCCTATCCAGAGAAAAAATGCTATCATAGTCAATAAGAGCCACAGATAGTTCCAAGGAAAAACAAAATACGTATCTTTAAGCCAATAAATCAGTTTACATGGACCTGGATTAGGTGTTGAAGAGGCAAATGAGTCCGATAGACCATCGTTGTTGTTGGCAAAGTACCCAGAGGCAGTTCTTGTAAAAGGTGCCGCTGTATTCAATGGAGGAGTTGGTGTTTCTCGCGGTGGTACACTGTAGATCACACCACCCGCAACATCAGCAGTCATAGTGACTCGATCAAATGTTTCCAAATTATTTGTCGTCAGTGGAACTATCGCAAGATCATCTTCCACCCTCCCCAAGCTCAGAGAGGCAACAGTGTTGGTATAAATAACTTGGAGCGGAACATCTTCCCCAGTAGTGAGAGGGATTCGGGAACTACTGGACGTTCCTCTTGGTCTGCTGTGCAGAATCAGCCACATGTTGTAACTTGACATTGTCAATGAAAACAAAACGATTTTCTTTGGCACCTGGCAACGGTGGTAAAACAACTGTTCTTGTTCCGTGTATCCCCAACACAGGGATTGGTGCTCGATAAGAAGGGCCAAATTATTTTTTCACTGCGACCTTTTCACGCACAAGATCCCCAACTCTGGGAATCCAACCAGTAGGCGTTACTGGCACATCCTTAATTCCTGTGGAGGCAGCACCTTTAGAAGAGTTATCTTCACGGAACTGTTGTAATTCCTGCAAAACAGTGACACAATCATTTATGTTTAAAGGTGTTTCCGCCACCTCCACACCAGGACCATCGAGATCCGGAACAAACATTTGTGTTCCGAACAGGCACTCATATGAAGTACGACCCCCCATGGACCTTCTAGGCAGGTTATTCAGTGCTCTCTGTACTCCATACAGGTGGGTTAGCCAACTACGACCCGTACCTAAGACTCTTGCCGTTAAGGATTGCTTTAAATCGCGATTTAAACGCTCCACAACAGAATTTCCCTCGGGATGAAATGGAGACAAAAACTGGAGCTGGACCTCCAATGAAGCCATGGTGTCCCTGAATGCCTTTGAGGCAAAAGCAGGGCCCTGGTCCGAATGGAACGCTGCAACTGCATATGTACAGACGAAGACACGCAAATCTTTAATAACAGTTCGAGTGTCAGCCGAGCGCTGTGGCCATACCCACACAAATCTGGAGCAAGAATCTACAGCCACCAGGATATATTTGTATGCACTGTCTGGTGTGAGTGGACCACAATGATCCAAGTACACACATTGTAATGGTCTGTTAGATATTAAGAGGGGCGTCTGCGGCGGGCGCTCAGCCGTTGAAACTTTAATTTGTTGACAGATGTCGCAACAAAGGACATACTGCTTCGTCTCCTTATAGAGACCAGGCCACCAGTAACGGGCCTGTAACAGCAAAATTGTGGCGGCCACGCCAGCATATGCAGATGCCACTCCCTCATGCGCTGCATTAATCAATTGAGATCTTACAACTTTATTGGGAATCTCGCGTACGCCTACACCCGGAATTTTAACCTCAGCATTCAGCATACTTCCCATGAAGTATTGATATTTATTAGGAAATCCTTTAGGATAAGGTGCGCCATCAACCGTAGCTTTTATGGCAGCCAGAATCTCTGTGTCTGGTTTGGAACTCGAACGAGTAACTGCGGCCACAGTGGCAACTGCCAGTGCTGACTTTGCGGCTTCATCAGCCAAAGTATTCCTAGCAACGTGTATTCCAACGCGCTGGTGTCCAAGAGTATGTACAACATGGACCTTGGGCAGCGTCTCCTTCAGGTCTGCTACCTTCCCCAACAGTAGTCTGTGTTTTATGGTGTTGCCCTTTGAATCTCTGAACCCATTCAATCACCAGTAATGTAGGTATTCATTAAAAGACTGGACACAATAATATGAATCACAAACAATCAGTGTAAACTGTGTCGGATCCTTATGTTCTAGTGCCAACAACAGAGCTTTCAGCTCAGCCAATTATGCCGTACAGTCCCCTAATGTTTGTGTATAAGTATGTTGGGGGCAGAATTTCTCCCCCTCCATATGGCCGCTCACTACTGAACATGCAGCTGAATATTGGTGTTTTGTCCCCACCGCCGGTTGCGCAGGGCCATCGGTGTACATGACTACTTGATAATGATCAATAGGCAACGTGTCAGCGGGAACTGGATATTCAATTTCATATTGCAAAAATTCCTGGGTCTGTAACTTAGGGTCAAAAATGTAATCTACATCAGTGGCTGTTAAAGACGTAGCCCATTGTATCCATCGCGGGTGCAATGCTTTCGCATTAGGAACACTCGCTTTTGTAACAGCCTCCAGGGCCGGAATAGGGGAAACAACTATAATGCGTTTACCCTGGGCAAGAGGTCGTTCTTTAATAACAGCCATCTGTACAGCAGTGAGAATTTTCTCTGTTGGTGCGAATCGTTGTTCAGCAGCTGAATACAAGTGAGACTTGTATCCAATCGGGACTGTCTCACTTTCATTAAAGGTGACATACGTAAACCCAATGGCCCCAGCTATTACCCTGATGACCAAGTGTGTCTTATTGTCCCGTGTATGTAAATGTTTTGCAGCTAGGAGATCTGCTTGCAACTCCCGAAGAGTATGTGTATGCTCAATCGTTCAGAATTTGCTTGAAAAATCAGGACGTATTAACTCGTATAATGGTTTTGTGCGTGTAGCATAATCAGGAATGTATGTTCTGCCAAAATTTAGAAAGCCCAACAAGGATTGTAATTTCTTAATCGTATTAGGTGGTTGCAATTGCGCACATTTTTCTAAAAATTGTGGCGCTAGGCTCTTACCTTCATTTGACAGCTCATATCCCAGGAATATGACGCTGAGGAAGGCAATTTTTGATTTTTTGAAGTTAAATTTGTAGCCAATTTTGGCAAACCGAAAAACAACGCTGCGGGCTACCCGTCTTAAATGTTGTAGTAACTCGTCATCCGTGAGATATATATCATCCACATATGACAATGCTTCAGGGTCCAACCCATGTAAAATTTCAGTCACACGAGCCGCAAACAGTCCCAGGCTATTCTTATACCCCTGAGGCAAACGACAACATGTTTTCTGGGATCCTAATGCACTAAAGCTTGTAAGATCCCTGCTTTTGGGTGCTATATTCTGGCAGAAAAAAACATTTGAGATGTCTAAAGTTGTTTTGTACTTTTTCCGCACAATGTTGTTCATTAGTGCCACGCTACGTGAATTTTGTATAGCGTGTGTCCGTTCAAGTGTCTGTAGTCTAAGACTATTCTATATGAATGGTCCGGTTTAGCTGCAGGGAATAAGGGATTATTCATCGGCGAGACACAGGGTTCAATTACTCCCTGATATTCTAATTGCGTAAGTATTTCTCTCACCAGTGCCCTTGCTTCATGTTTTATTGTATATTGCGGTTGTGGCTGAGGTTCACCTTTAATCGGAATTACATGATACGGAGAATCCCTATCCCACCCTACGTGATTTCTATATAAGGCAGGGGCTTGTGCCAGAGCCCATTTAATGCTATAGGACTCTGCAAGTTCTCCTGGAACAAGTGGTGAGAACGAAGGTTTAATAACCTCCTCCCCAACTGGACAGGTGCGAACAAAGTCAGGCGGCCAATCCTGTTCATCCAGCAAAATGTCATAAATCTTTACTACACGATCCCAAAAGATTGCGTTTATAGTGCGTTCAATGTCTCCTTCCAATTGTAAAGTCACTGTATATACCCTATCGGGTTCAGAGACACGCATATCTGCTGTTTCAACCTGTATGAAGTCATCAGTTGCTTTCACCTCCAGATGCTCTAGAAGATTCTGGCGAACTATTGTGACCTCTGCCGCGCTGTCTAACAGTGCTAGAGCCCACGTCTTGTTCTTCAAGAGAACTCTCTTCCAGTGTGGCATGTCTAACTGAGACTGCCGCCCCCTTTTTCTTTTTAAACTGTTGTTTTTGTTGTATCGGTTTCTCTTCCTTCTTGACAGAAATCTCTGAAGAGCGTTGTGATTCCTGTCTTGGTTTCACATACTCTGTTCTCCGCTCTGAATGCCCACCTCTCTCATTTCTCTTTTCCGATGAGTCCTGAAAGGAACGAGATTGGCGTGTATCAGTGTCTTGATATCTATCAGGCGTTTTCAAGTTATCCCTATTTCTGAGATTATACCTAGTCTGCAGGGTCTCCGCTCTCGGAGATTCTCCCCTTTCTTTTTTAGGTGTCTGTTGTTTTTTCTCCCATCACTTTTTATTACCCTCAGGTTGCTGTTTAGTATTATCTTTACTAATTTTCCCTTGAAACTGTGGTTTCTGTGGTCTAGCCCCTAGGCTATCTCAACCGACACTGGAATATGTTTCCTCTATTATTTTAGGCAGTTCCCGCTCCTGATCTAGTTGCGGGACGTCACGAAGACGCATACACACCGCTAGTGCAACTGCCTCCCCTTTAAGATTACTTAGTATTATTGAAGAAACCGTGGCAAAATTGCCCATCAGTTGCATTCCCAAATCTAAGGCTGGGGCAGCCCCATATTCATCCTGAATCTGTTTAAGCACTTCCGGTAAATTTGCCAATGTCGGTGTACCATGTGCTGTTGTGTAGAGCGCCGCAAATACCGTGCCCCATATATTACAATGTTCCACTGTGGGAACCATGCCAAATCGTAAACACATAGTTAATATTCTATGTTTGTCCTGAGGTCCCGTATGGGGAAATACCAGCGTATTAATTTTTTGCGCCAGCCAAAATGGAGTCTCCTCCCGTTTTGCTGGGACCTTACCCATGATAGAGTGTACAGTCAACGGGTTTATACCTGGAGCTACTGCATGTTGTTGTGCTGGAGCAGCACGCGCTGGGTTTGTATTTAGTGTCTGCATCACAAATTGTACTAAGTGTCTATATGTAGCCGTTAAGTCTGTATATAAACGACGAACTTCAGCCACTGGCATATTTGCAACCGCAGGATGTGGTGTATATGTGGCCAATAAAGGCCAGGTCGGACCATCATTACTCAGTGGACCTAACCTTACTGGTAATATTGTATGGGGTAGGGTGCCATCAAGCCAATTATTATGCTCTTGATAATATAGAGGTATCTCTAGTTATGCTTACGCCCTTTACTGGCCAGGCGCGTTCGCAATCGTATATGTGTGAAATGTATTTGTGTTCCCATCAACTGCTGAAAATGTGACCCAATAGTAAAAAAGTTCTGTTCTATAGGCTGCATGGGCGGCCACCACAAACGTGACTGGGCCCCCCTGGTTCGTAAGACCATGCGCAAGCAAATGCGCTGTGAGCGGTTGTCTCATATTAAGAGCTATTTGTATTACCTAGGGATTCGCCATTAGAAAAACAGCGATGGTTCAGAGAAGGCACACCAAAAACGGGGTCTTTCCTTTTAAAGTTCAAGCTTGAACATCCGCTATATCTAGGATTACCTATATCGCGGTGGTGCAAGTCCTCAATGCCACGGACGTCTCCGTTAAAGGAACTGAGGGATCATTATAATATATGAGACCGAGAGAGACTTGTGGACCCGAAAATTAGAGCCAGACCAATCGTTGGCGGCGCCATGTCGCGTAGGCTCTCATTATCCGAATAAGACTACTAGATTTTTGGGTAGAAGGGTCGTTCACAGTGTGGGGGACTAAGTCTAACCCACGGCGAAGGACCCTTGTCACCCTCAATCCGGTTTTGCTCCGGCTAACCAGCAGTGCCTCATCTCTCCCAGAGGGAAGAGATGATTGGGCAGCTGAGCACATGACATCTTCGTGCTTCCCAGGGAAGTCGTGGTCACTCAGATCCCAACCAGTTCTCTCATACACAGTGTGGTCTCATATATAAATGACAGAGGCAGTTTGAGTTTTAAAGATTGGTTTAATAAAACAACTGCATTTTAGGTAACAAAGCGTGAGCCGCAATAACCAGAACCATACAACACAGTAGGATTGAAATAGTAACGAGGAGAGTGAAACATAAGAATAACGCTATCATAGTGCTACTAGATTACGTTCTCTCTTCTAACTTCTATTTTGAGCACAGCATGTTAAGGTCTAAGCCTGCCTTTTAGGTTCCCCCGGGAGGACATCAACCCTCATACCTGAGCAAAGGCCTGTGATCTGGATCAGCATCTGCAACAGGGCAATCAGTGTCTAGTTGTAGTTCCCTGGTCGGAATCTCCCTCTTACGTGTACCAGGACTAGGAAGTGTTTTTATAATTAACACGCCTATGTTCTAAGAAACGTCCCTATGTAAGAATGTGTACTTTCTACGAACCCTAAAGACTAAACTCCTACCACGTCTATCAGCAATGTACCAGACTGTATCCTTGACTGAAGCACAGAGCGAGCAAGAATGTATTGTTTGAGAACTCCGGTGCTGAAGTAAGCTAAACAGTGTGATAGAAGAAAATAAAACAAGACCGTGAAACTGGCTATTGAAAAATAACAGTGCGAGACTGAATAAAATGCATCTAGAACAAAGTGCACAGACGCCTACTGCTTTAAGCAAACGCGCAAAGGCTATATTAAAAATGGCTACACTACACAGCCATCTTCCACCGTGCATGCACAAAGGGCCTTGCACAGGATCGGGTTGGGTGGTTGGCTGCAGGCCAGCCCTTGCGGGCAACCCCTACTGAGCACTGGAGAAGGCCGTGAGACACATTGAAAGGTTGGGTGCTTATAGGGGGTTGGCCTCAGGGACTGGTCGGAGGCCAGGCCCTGTGGCCAACTGCTGCAGCGCACTGCCAAAAGTCTTGTGCGGTGATCAATCAAGCAATCAAGAGCTTGTAAAGTGCACTACTCACCCATAGGGTCTCAAGGCGCTGGGGGTATACCTCATGGATCAGTCGAAGAGCCAAGTCTTGAGCTCCTTCCTGGACTGAGGCAGCGATGGTGACTGCCTGACTGCCTGAGGTAGGGTGGTAAGGTGTTCCATCCTTTTTTCTGTCAGGTATGAAATGATTTTCTACCTGCTGAGGACTTCTTTATGCGGGGTATGCGGGCAAGAGACTGTTGGGACGAGCAGAGCGGTCTGGAAGGTACGTACCAGTTGATGCGGTTGTTGAGGGAGTTGGGTCTGTTGTCGTGGAGGGCTCTGTAGGCGTGTACGAGAAGCTTGAAATTGATTCTCTTCTAGATGGTGAGCCAGTGGAGGTTTCTCAGGTGTTCCGTGATGTGTTCTTGGCTGGGGATGTCTAGGTTGAGTCTGGCGGTGGTGTTCTGGATCTGTTGCAGTTTCTTCAGGTTCTTCTTGGAAGTTCCAGCATAGAGGGCGTTGATGTAGTTGAGTCTGCTTGTGACAAGAGCATGTGTCATGGTTTTCTGGCAGTCAGTTGAAATCCATTTGATGATCTTTTGTAAGAGTCGGAGGATGTGGAAGCAGGTAGAGGCGACGGAGCTGACCTGCCTGGTCATGGTAGCGTAGAGTCGAGGATGACGCGAGGTTACGTACATGGGCTGTAGGGGGGGGTTTGTCAAGTGTGGAGGGCCACCAGGAGTCGTTCCAGGCTGACGGTGAGGGTCTCATGACGAGGATCTTGGTTTTGTCGGATTTCAGTTTGAAGCAGCTTTCCCTCATCCAAGTGGACACAGCTTCCATCCCATCTCTGAAGTTCTTCCTGGCTGTTGATGGATTCACTGTTAGGGAGATGATCAGTTGGGTGTCATCAACGTAAGAGACGATATTCATCGCATAGTTCATGACGAAGGGGCGAGTGGAATCATGTATATGTTGAACAGTGAACAGTGTGGGACTCAGTGATGATCTCTGGGGTACTCCACAGCTGATGTTGGTGGGTTCTGATCAGTGAGGTGGGAGACTAACTCTCTGTGTTCTGTCAGACAGGAAGGAGTGAATCCATTGAAGAGTTTTGCTTCGTATACCTGTTGCGTGTAGTCTGGTGCATAGTGTATGGTGAGATACTGTATCGAAGGAGGCTGAGAAATCGAGGAGGATGAGGCTGCTGTCTGTCCTTGGTCAAGGAGGTAACATATGTCACCTGTGGCTGCTAGCAGGGCAGTTTCGATACTGTGGTTGGTTCTGAATCCTGATTGGGAGTCGTCTAGGATGTTGTTGTCCTCGATGTGTTGGCGTAGCTGAGTGTTGATTGCTTTCTTGGTGACTTTAGCTGGAAAAGGTAGCAGGGAGATGGGGCGGTAATTATTGAGGTCAGACTGGTCAGCTGTGGGTCTCTTTAAAAGTGGGCAAATCTTAGCGTGCTTCCAGTCTTCGGGGTGGGTTGCTGCTTCAAGGGAGCATTTGATGGTCTTGCAGAGTTCTGGCGCGATTGCGCGCTGGCCTTGTTGAAGACGTAGTGTGTGCAGCGTTCAGTCGGGGCTCCTGAGTAGATACTTCTCATGATGGAGATGGTGTCATCATTGTGAGGGAGGTCCAGGTGTGCAGGAGTCGAGTGGGTTTGGCTGGTCCTGGCAGGGTGTTTTAGGTGGGTCCAGAGCACCTTGGGGTCCGAAACTGTTGTAAATGTCCTTAATCTTCCTGTGGAAGAAGGTGGCCAGTCTGTGATCGTTGAAATGGAAGTTGAGGTTGAAGTTGAGGTAGTTGATGGATGTGAGTGCTTGGGGGGCTATAAGGTCGATGATGGCATAGCCGAAAGCTGATTTCAAGTTTGACATACCTGCTACCAACACCACCAGGCAGCACAGACCCCCACAGACACCTGGAAGTACAAACAGGCCAGCGGAGCCTGTGTTTCTGCCAGACTCATTAGGAGGTTGCACAAAGCCAATGTGACTGTGGCAGTCCAACCACCAGGGACAAGCTGGTGGAAACAGACAGTATAAAGGGAGACACTCACCTGCAAACAGCTTCACACATCCAGGCCCGCCATGGAGCTTTTCACACACATCATGCCACTGCTCATTCTTGCCAAAAGACAATAAAAATAAATGCCGCCGTGGATGACAACAATAGTTTTTTTTTTTTTTTTAAATATACTTTTATTGTTATGTCACTCAACAAATAAACACAAAAGAAAGATACAGGTGATTATAATACGGTGCAAAGGGTGATATACCCCACTCTACCCGTGGTGGCCACATTTACCATTCCCGGGCAGGTGCCCCTCCCCACGACCGCACACGCAAGCGCGGGAGCCCCAGCGTGGGTGCGCGCCAGGCCGAAGGGACAGGGCCCGAGCAAAGCGTTAGTCTATTCTACCTTGTGAAATAAAAATCTACAAACAAGGGGGTGTAAAAGAAGAGCCCAGTGAAAGGGTCGGGGACCCAGCGAGCGTGCGTGGGGAGCGGGAGGACAGGCGGAGGGGGGCATAGGGGCGAGAGGCCATAGACCCCAACTCACGCTCCGACGATCGCCTCCCCAAGTGTTAACCGCGCCGCCCAGCGCGCCGACCCGGGGCAGGCAGAGAACCCCAGGGGGAGCCAGTCCATAGGCGGTCAGGGGCAGGGGGGGGAACCCTCAGGCAGGCGAGAACGAACAAGGCCGCGGGTCCCTCTGGAGGGCAGGCAACCCTGGCACATGGGCTCTCACTTAGTTGGTGCGTCGTTACTAGTGCTATCACTGTGTGTCCCCTTTTTTTTTTTTTTTGTTATATGCTTATTTGCCGGGAGTGTAACTGGGCATCCACATGTGACAGTGTCATCTTGTGTGCGTTGGAATACATCTTTGTAGTGTTTGTGGTGATGTTTGTTTTTTTGACGTATTAGTTGTCTCTTTCGCACGGGCGTTATAGTTTAGAGAGATATTCATGGCGGTCGCTCGTCGTCTTTGCTTTCTATGGCTATTACGAAGGAGTTCCAAGTGTTTAAGCCCTTGACCGGGATCCCTTTGACCAAGAGAAGCTGTAGCGTCTGCGCCTTGGCCTTGGCCCAGCGCAGCAGCTCAGCACGCCACTGATCAATCCCCGGAGCGACCGGGGCTTTCCAGTGCGTAGCTATGAGGCGTCTGTACATCACCAGCGCTAGAGCTATCCATCTGAGTATTTGTTTCCGGTTTTTGGGACATGGGCCTATTCCCAGTAAGCATAATTCAGGTGTAGGGGACAGTGTGATGGCCGTCCATTCGGCCAGCAGTGTTATCATGTCGTTCCATACAGTTCGGACTGGGGGGCAGTCCCAGGTCATGTGGAAGAAGGTGGCCTCGGAGGTAGCGCATCTGGGGCACGTCTGCATTGATTGAGGGAACATGCGCTTGATGCGGTGGGGTGATAGGTATGTTTGGTGCAAGTAATTGAACTGGGTACAACGGGAACGCGGGTTGCGCAACACCTCTTTTATAATTTTCATAGCCTGACTCCATGCGGGCTGTGATAAGGATTCTGACAGCACGCTATACCATCTATTTTTTGCTTGTTCTTGTCTATGTTCTAGGTGGGTGGTTAGGATCGTGTATGTTCTTGATATATTTAGTGGGGCGGCTATGCTTCCTAGCAAGTCATGAAGCGTGGGGGAGACGTTTGGTTCTGAGTTTCCGCAATTCCAGCGGGAGCGTAGTACCAGTCGCACTGCTCCGAATGCTATGAAACTACCTTGCCCCAAATTATATTTGTCAGAGAGAGCCTTGAAAGTAAGGAGGTGTCCTTCATTGTATATGTCGCTGACTGTGCGTATACCCTTGTCGTACCACCCACCCAGGCCCACCTTGGTAGCTATATTGGCGAGTTTCGGGTTGGTCAGTAGTGGAATCCTGGGGGAGTACTGTGGCTTTTTGTCACCGGCTAGAGCGTGGCGACCACATATCCAGTGCGCGGTTTTCAATAAAATATTTCGCGGATGTTTGGGGCACTCGCGATTCATGAGGTAATGCAATACTCCCAAGTTTCCCAAAGTCGAGAGGATCGACTGTGATTCAGCGCTATCGGGGCATCCAAGCCAGGTAGATATCCATTGCAGGTGGGCGGCTGCATAATATAATTTGAATCTGGGTGCTCCTAATCCACCCATTATTAGTGGTTGGTATATTTTAGTTAATGCCACGCGCCGCCGGCCATTGCCCCATATTGGAGCTGTTAATAGGCTATTTATAGGTTTAAAGAAGGAGGCTGGTAAAGCTAGTGGGAGGGCCATAAAGAAATACAGCAGGCGGGGTAGAATTATCATCTTTGCTATGGCAACTCTACCCAAAGGCGAGAGTGGAAGCGAGCACCAGAAGGGCAGGGAGCCTCTAATGGATCTGATCGCTTGCCCAAGGTTGCCGTCCCTGAGATCGCGTGTATCGTGGTATATGTTTATACCCAGGCATTTAAAAGTGGTGTAGCACCATTTCAGGTCACCCGGGTTGGAGGGCAACCTGTGTGCTTCGGGGTCTGGGCGCATGGGAAATATACATGATTTTGACCAGTTCACCTTCAGTCTGGCCAGTGAGCCAAATTTATGCAGTAGTTTCAATAAGTCGGGCAGAGATTCAGTCTGATCCTGGAGAAAAATGAGTGCATCGTCTGCGTATAGGCACACTATACGGTATGTATGATCGTCGCAGACGCCCCACGACGGGGGAACCGCCCGCAGACGGGCTGCCAGTGGTTCGATGGCAAGGGCGAATAAAAGTGGGGATAATGGACATCCCTGTCTGGTTCCTCTTTCTATATTGAACGATTGAGAAATCGTGTCACCTGTTTTAACCCTCGCTGATGGGTTAGGGTAAAGCACCTTTACCCAGTCAATGTATGCCCATCCGAAGCCCATGCGACGGAGTGTTTCCATCAGAAAAGGCCATCCTAGCGTGTCAAACGCTTTTTCTATGTCTAGTGACACTGCTACTCGGTGATAGTCGCCCTCTGGAGAGTTTGCCATTAGGCGCAATAAATTCCGGAAGTCGCTGAAGGTGCTACGACCCGGTATAAAACCGTACTGATCTTGGTGGACCAAGTCTGACATACATGGGCGTAAGCGATTGGCTAAGAGTTTACCGAGTAGCTTACAGTCTGTGTTCAATAACGACAGCGGCCTGTATGAGAGTACATCTAATGGATCTCGACCAGTTTTAGGCAGTACCGCTATCAGTGCCTCCCGGCATGTGTCAGGCAGCTGGCCGCGTTTTAAGGCGTCGGATAGCATCACAAGATATGGGGTTAATGTTTGAGTCGGGAACGTGCTTTAATATTCAACAGGTAGGCCATCGCTGCCGGGTGCCTTGCCTTGTGATAGTTGTTGTAGAGCCCGTTGTATTTCCGTTATATCTATTGGCCTATCTAGGTCCGCTACCTGCGTAGCAGTTAAGCAGTTTAAATTAATATCGTTGAAAAACTCACTTACTAGTGCTGTGGACGGTGGGGGGGAGCTTTCTAAAGTGTGCTGTAATACTCCCTAAAGGCACTATTGATATCTGCTTGGGTATTTACTATTAATCCTGTGTCGAGGCGGATGGCTCCTATGGGAGAGTTCCGGCACTTGTTGCGTGTGAGCCATGACAGTAGTTTGCCTGATCTATCCCCTTCCGCATGCGCGCGGGCCATGTAGTGACGATAATCAAACAGCCCTAGCCGTTTATCTATTTCGTTCCATTGCGTAGGCGTTCTAGTAAGCTCAGCCTGGGTAATTGTGCCCCGTGCGAAGTTACATTCGGAGGAGTGAACTTCCCTTTCTAGATTGCGAAGCTCACGTACTAGTGTTCGACGTACTCCTACTGTCGTTGAAATGCATGCTCCTCTTATGACTGCCTTGTGTGCGTCCCACTCGTTTGCTCTGGAACTCGTTGTCCCATCATTTTGGGAGAAGTAAGAAGAAATGTGCGTGGCTATCTCTTTTTTAAATGGAGGGTCCTGTAGTAACTGAGTTTGTAGGCGCCAAGTTGGGATACAAGCGCGTGGTCTACCCCATCTGATGTGGGCGATAAGTGGAGAGTGATCTGAGATTACCCTAGCTGTATATTCGGTGCCTGTGATTCTATGTGTAAGGTCCTGTGTGGTGAGAATGAGATCTATGCGGGTGTGGAGGAGATGTACCGGGGAATAATAGGAGTATTCCCGGTCTTGTGGGTGTAGGTGTCTCCAAGAGTCTGTCAGGCGGCGACCTGACATCCATAGCCGCAGTATCTGTGAGTTTGTAATTATTGGGGTGGCCGCTATGGGGGGGTGTGATCTGTCCATGTCAGTTTGTGGAACATATTTCATGTCCCCGCCCCAGATGCATGTTGAGGGTAGGTCGTTTGATAAGTGAGAGATCGTTCTTTGTAAAAATTCGCCCTGTCCGACATTCGGGACATATAGCCCATTAATCACTAATATCTCCCCGTCTAAGTGGCCTACTAATTACATATACCTGCCATCCCTGTTGGTTACGCTGTGTTGTACCACATAGGGGACCCCTTGGGCTATCCAGATCAAGACCCCTCTGGTGAAAGATGAGTTTCCAGAACCATAGACCTGTCCCGCCCAGCTCCTTTTTAGCCATGGGATATCTTCAGAGGTGATATGTGTTTCTTGGAGAATGGCTATGTGAATATGGTGTCTTTTTAAATGTGCATGTATACTATTGCGCTTTTTTATTCCTGACATTCCCTTTACGTTCCAAGTCATTATATTGTATATTGGTTCCTTATTCATTCTGTTGGATTGAGTTATAAAGCGCCAAGCGTTGTGATCCCAGGATCCCAACCCCAGTATCGTCCGCTAATCGCCGTCAGACTGATGCACGCGCCCCCCCGTCCATACCCCCCGCCCGCCCCGCACCCGCCCGCCAGCCATCACGGCTCCGAAAAGGGAGGATAGTGCAGAGATGGAATAGGGAAAGAGGAGAGGGAAAAGATAACAAAAAAAAGGATATTTCGGGTAAAGCCCAGGTTTAAACAAAGTGGCACAACCAGTGCCTAAACTGCGGTCTGAGAAGTTAAGTTCTGTATGGGTATAGTTAGGGTGGTGGGGAACGTGGGTTGGTTGAGGTCGGTCGTCAGGTGGCCCACCTCCAGGATAGTTCTTTCCCTGTGTGCTCCTAGTTGTGGCTGCGTCTTCCAGTAGTAGTCCGATGAGTTTCTGATGGGGTGGCAGTCAGTCGGGCCCCGGCTCGGGGCGATCACGAACCTCCATGCGCGGCTACGGGGAAAGAGGGGCCTCGCCCCCCTCACATAGCACCCGGAGAGGGCGCAACGCATATGCGCTCCGGGGCCCTACAGTTCGTCCGCCGAGCGCGGGGTGAGGTCGGGGCCGACCAGAAGGGGGGAGAGGGATGAGCTGGATTCCCCTCCGGGAGAGCCTGGTGTCGGTTTGTGATCGGGTGAATGTGCTAGTTTCCCTTAGACTTTGCGCTTGAGCAGCTTCCATTTGTGACTTTGTTGGACGCGATGTTGCTTTGGCTTTTTTTTTCCTTCTGGCGCTGGGGGTGATCCATTCTTCGGTTGCTGCCTTTTCCTTGGGCGAGCTAACCAGACCCTTGGCGTGGATCCATGTCCATGCGTCCTCTGGAGTGGGAAACATGAGCGTTTTCTCATTGATGATTATACGCAGGCGGGCTGGGAACATAAGAGAGTAGGTGATATTATGTTCCCGCAGAAGTTGTTTTATCTTGACATATGCTGCTCTTTTACGTTGCACTTCCATCGTGTAGTCCGGATAAGCAGATACATTGCTGTTTTCCAAGCTGATTGGGTTAGAGGTTCTGAAGTGTTGGAGGACTGAGTCTCTCTCTCTATGATTAAGAAACCGGGCTATCAGAGGGCGAGGTGGTGCTCCGGGCCGTGAGGGCCTGCCTGGGATTCTATGGGCTCTCTCTATCACTGGAGCTTTAGTGGCGTCTTGTATTTTCATTATGTCTTTCAACCAGTTCTCTATGAAATCCTCAGCTTTAGGTAGTTCCAAGTGTTCCGGGATGCCGATAAATCTGATGTTGTCGCGTCTTGAGCGACCGTCCGCTTCCTCGGCCCTTCGTTGCAACTGCGCTAGTTCCGTTTCCATTTGTTGGATTTAGTTTTTCATGTCTGCCACCTCTGGTTGAACAGTTTTTAGCGACAATTCTGTGTTGTGCACTCTATCTGTTAGTTTGTGGTGGTCAGCGCGAAGCAGCGAGACTTCCAATGCCGCAGCGTCAATTTTCCCTTCCAGCGAGGTTTTGGTCTCCATTATTGCTTGCATGATTTTGTCGAACTGTAGAGAGTGTATACGTAGAGTTTCGCTCAGTTGGAGCAGTGTTGCCGATTGCGTGTCAGAGTGCCCAGCAGAAGGGGGGGGATCCCCGTCCGCGGGGGTCCCCAATTTGGGGTGTTTCGGTTTGACCATGGCGCCTTCCGCGCAGCGGGGGGGGGACCGGGTTGAACGAGGTCACCAGCGGGCCCAAGCGGATCAGGACAGGGAGCCTACGTGCGACGAGTGGATGGTTTGGAGGAGGCCGGAAGGTGTTACAGTAGTTGGACTCACATGAAGGCAGCCCGGAGCTTGGCTTTTGAGCGACACTTCTTGATGCTTGAGTCTTTATTGTTGCTATGGGTCCATCTTTTTCACCACCACCTGTTTAATAACTGTTGTCACCACCAGCTCTGCCCCAGTAGCAGTAGTTTCTTCTTGTTGTAGTTTGATGGATTATATCTTGCGTCTATATTGGCCTTGTTCTATCACTCCGGTGTTTTGTTGGTTTTATTTTCTTTCTTCTTGTATTTTTTTCCCCCTTTTTTTTTTTCCCCTTCCTTAGATTTTTCCTGCGTGTTCTTTATTCTTTGTGTTGCCCCACTTCCGGCCGCCGCCGCAATGCCAGGTTGCCGTTCCTGGCCGATCTTCTTCACAAGGGCCGTGTACAGATCTGTTCAGTTCTCCAGCGTGGGGGGAGGGGCGACCATTACCAGCAGGCCGCCTCACCCGGCCCAGGCCCCGGCACGCACTGCGCCCGTAACAGAAGGGGGCCCAGGAGGAAAGTCCGCGCCGTCCAACGGCGGATGGAGCGCCCCTGCGGGCCACCCGGGGTCCGGGCCTCCCGCAGGTGAGCGCGCACAGTCACAGCCCCAGGCAAAGGGCGGTCGGCTCCGGCCGGCCAGAGCGCCCGGTCCAGGCCCTCACGTGGCCGGAGTCCGCCCCCGCAGAGGCCCGGGACCCGCGCGCCATCCCCGCGCGGGGAGTGTCACACAGACAGGCCGCTCAGGGTGCCACCCCCTACGTGTCCAAACGTGACTCCTAACTGCAATGTAACCTCCACAGTAAGAGGCATCTGGGGGCAGGCAGGCATCTGAGGGATTATCTGTGGGTGGGGGTAGGAGGGATTACCTTTGGGAGCAGGGTTTGGGGTTGGGAGTGGGGGCTCCTTTTGGGAGGGGTGGGCTTCTGAGGTGGGGGAGGGGTATGGTTGCTTGCAGGTGGGACAGGGGAGGACTTGGAGGTGTAAGGGATGGCATTGGATACAATTGAGGAACTTTTGGGTGTGTTACAGGGGAGACCAGGGGTAAGGACTAGCTCACAAAGGAAAGAAAAGTTTTTATGACACACAGGGACATTCATCAGAAGGAGGAGTCGTGATTTGTAGGTTGAGGGAGTGGTTGTCTGACGTGTAGTTGTGGATGTCTTGGGTGTAAGTTTATGGGAGGTATGTTTGTGTGTTGTGGGTGTCTGTTGGGTGGGTGAGTGAGGGCGTTTATGTGTCTTGGTGCTGGGGGATACTGTATTGTGTATTTATTGGGATGCTGACTACAGGTATCGTGTATGTGCTGGATGTAGGTGTGTCAGTGTCTGCGGGTATGGTGTTTGGGGTGGATGTCTGCGGGTCTGCTGGGGTGGGGTCTGTGGGTAGGATAGGTGTGGTAGCTGTGTCTGTGACTGTTGTGGTGGTGTCTGTAGGTATGCTTGATGTCGTGTGGGTGGGTGATGTTGTGGGTGTCAGGAAAGTAGTGACTGTTGCTGTGTCTGTAGGTGGATGTTGTTTGTGTACATGCTGGTAGTTTGTGCTTGTGTTTGTGTGTGCTATATTTTTCTGTTGAGGCAGATGCTGGAAGATTTGTTTGTGTGCTTTGGGTAAGTAGGAGAAGGGGCAAGTTGGACTGGGAAGATGGAGTTGGAGGGGGAAACAGAAGGTGGGGTTGGCTGGCTGCAGTCAGTGTGGAGACCAGAGCCTAAAAAGATCTCTATAGGACAGTTCTGTAGGGCAGCCATTGCACCATGAATGCATTCCAGGAATGCATTGGTCTGTTGGAGTTGACTTGCCAATCACTGGATGGCATTCACGATGGTGGACTGACCCACAGAGATACTTCTCTGGAGGTCAATAGCCTCCTCACTGAGGGCAGCAGGGCTAACAGGGGCTGGGGCAGGGGTGCCTGCGGCAAAGGAGACACCCACCCTCTTGGGTGAGCAGGCACAGCCATCTGGGTGGGGAACAACAGGTAGGGCAGTGATAGAACAGGGGGGCTGACAAGTATGGTACAGGGGTGGTCCCTGATGGGACCATCACCACTAGGGAGTGCCCACTGGAGGACGAATCCAATGATGATGATGAAATTTCGGGTCTCCCCTGTGGCACTCCCCTCGCCCTCCTGGCCACTGGGTCCCTCTGTGTCGGTGGTATCTTGACCCGAGGTCCCATGGCCAGATGCTTACCCACTCAGCAGTGCCCCATCTCCTTTGCTTGTTGGTGCTGATGCTGCAAAAAGAAAGAGAAATAGGGTCACAGAATGTACCTGATAACACTTCAATCACAACTCGGAGTGACAAACAATACCATTAGGTCAAGTAGGCCCCAGCAAAACCTCACACCTAAGTGGCACATACATGTGCCATGACATATGCTTGCATGGCATCTGGATTTCCCAAAGTTACCCACAAGAAAATCAAGATGTCAGACTACTACAATTGCATGGGTGAAGTCTGACACCACAACCATACTACAACTAGATGACCTCTCCATCCCCAAAGCCATGCCACATACAGCAGACACCAGTGAACTTGTAGCCAACAAAAGTATCCTATTGTAAAGTACACACCCATATTTCACAGACAACTTTGTGCACACATCCATTTTTCACTTTCATGATGTAGCAACAATTTGGGATGAAGCCAATGACATCTAGCTAACTCTGATACAAAAGTGCAATATCCTAGAGTATTGGAAATGAAAATACCCATGTCATAATGGACACATGTCAACAATATACAGCTCTACAAGTGACACCTGTCACAATAGAGTTAAGGAGGTACCATCAGTTTCACAAAGCGAGGCCGTACATGTGTCAGTGAAAGGAACATCATTGATGTCAAGTTCAATATGTCATGGAGTATTGCCTCAAGGATAAACACAACAATGAATCAGTAAGCCAAATCACCTGGCAAAGGCACAAGCAGGAATTCTCTGTGTACTCACCCCCTTGTGGCTTCTGTGCTGCCCTCAAGCATCCATCCAGCTCCGGGTAGGCCATGGCCAGATTGCGGGCCATTAGGGGGTCATGGTCTGACAGGCACCATGCCCACATTGGGAGGACAGCCCAAGCTGGGCCTCTGCGATCCTTCAGGCCCAGCATCTCAGGTCCTCCCACCTCTTTCTGCAGTGGGTGCACCGCCGGCTGTGGACCCCCAGGGACTGCACCTTCTTGGCAATGGGTCTCCAAATCCCATTCTTTTGATGGGCATTGACCTGCATGGATGCACAAACACAAGACAGGAAATGTTGTCCCCTTATCACATACAAAATGGCAGAGTCACATACATGTCAGTACACACTGCAATGAACAATCTGTTTTGCCCAAAATGCCCGAGTGGGGCACATCCCAGTCACTGAGTACATGAACAAGACTACTAACATTTCCCAGTCTGCAGAACAAACCACAACCATGCACAGGCCTTCCACTAACTAGGTTGGTCAACTGACATCTTGCAGGATATGCCCTGGCATTCTGACAGGGATTCCAAAAGCTATGGGACACAACACAACTCTGTGGCTTCTGATGCTGCAGCGACTGCAGCTAAATGGCCTTTAATACAAATGTTGGCACACAAGGGCAAAACCTGGCCTGTGAGGAGGGAATATATGGTGTAGTACAGGAAAAAGAGTGGACATGAGGCACCTACCTGCTCCTCTGGTGCACCAAAAAGCTGTTCATACAGGGGTAGGACCTCCTCCATCAGTTTCTCCATCTCCTCCAGGGAGAAGGCAGGGTCCCTCACACCTGTTGGATGTGGCATGATTGCTCCCAGGGGTGGTACACAGCAGCTCAGGTCATGGAGGTCTTGTTGGCAGCAGTGTCAGGAGTCAAGTGAGGGATCTTTCAGAACATGTCGGCCACGTCCAACACGTATGCGGTCGTCACCACTGGCGGACACAGCCACTGGCCCAAGACCGCCACCAGCAACAATGTTAGCCTATGGCTGTGCAACCGCCTACCGCCATGATGACTTCTGCCGTCGGATGTGGGCGGTTCCTAGGGTCCAGTGGAGTAGGTCAGGCACCCGCCATTTTAAAAGCATTTTATGTTGAATTTAGCTAATTAAAATGTGTCATAACTCCAAAAAATGGTCTAAACAATTGATAAGTGCTGGTCTTATCCTGTCATGTATATCCTTCTACTTTGACAGCATTTTTGTACATTGCCAGGCACATATGGCAAGTTTATCTTGGCCATAGACCACCCCCCACCGCCCCAGGTCAGTTTAAATTAGGGAACTAATGTCACATTCCCAGCAGCATGTTTCATATAAAAAATTGTTGCTGTCCATATAGAGGATGTACACACATTTGTGGTAAAGCAATGGGGGAAAATGCTACTTCGGTGTAATTGACAGTGGTAAAAAAGTACAGAGCAACATGTCATCAAATCATGGCATGCCTTGTCACAGTATGTCAATAACATGCATTATGTATGTTGCAGGAAATAAATTGGATGATGGCTATACTAATTTCTTGTCCTACATAGGTACCCAGGGTGGGGAAGCATCAGGCATCCTCCTGTCTACTGTCCACTGACAGACCTTCAGGCCATGGAAGACAGACACATCAGCAAGATCAGTCGTCAGAATAGGCAAACAATCTCTGTCGTCAGTTGGAGTCAGATCTACTGCCTGCCATTTCTCATCCAAATAGCATACTACCCATTGTGCAAACACATGCAGTTTTGCACTTCCTGGCCACAGGGTCCTTCCACAATACAGTGGCCCTATCTGCTGTTATGTCCCAGCCTATGTTCAGTCTTGTATTGAAGGATGTACTCTCAGCAATGTTGAAATACCTGGACAGCTTTATCCTGTTTCCTCATCGTGAGGATTTCGTCCATGTGAAGGATGACTTCTATGGTTTGGCACACATCCCACATGTGGTGGGAGCCATTGATGATACACATAATGCCTTGGTTAGGCCCCATGGCAATGAACAAGTCTATCGGAACAGGAAGAACTTCCATTCCATCAATGTCCAAGTTGTTTATTTGGCGGACCTCTACATTTCACAGGTCTGTGCCCATAATCCGGGTTCGGTCCATGATGTCTTCATCATGCGGAACAGTGCAATTCCACAGATGATATCACGACTTTCCCCAGAGAGGGACTGGCTGATTGGTAAGTCACATATGTCATGTGTGTTTGTATCAAATGTGTGCAGCAGAAGAAATAATGAGAGGGACTAATTGTTGCACATATGTCCCATTCCATTACAAGGGACTCTGCATACCAAAACCATCCATGGTTGCTGACACCGGTGAGGCAGCCAACTACGCCAGGGGAAGTCTGCTTCAACAACGCCCATGGAAGAACACGGCGAGTCATAGAGCATAGACAAGACTGGTGGAGCCATCCTCTACTCAAAAAAGTATGTATGATCTTATGACCTGCTGCACAACATTGCCCTGAGGAGAAATGTACCATATATACCAGATGAGGGGGAGCTAAGAGTGTCACTGGGTGAGAATCTTGAAATGCCAAGTGAGGATTACAGTGATGAGGAGGAAGGAGAAGACTTGCGGGAAGATATCATCAATCAATACTTTACTTGAGTGTAAGTGCGTGATAATATGTGATTCCTGTGATTGTATGGAAAACTGTAGTTGACAGGATGTGTTGAGTAGGGCAGATTTTGCACAGAAGACAGGGGATCTCACGCCATGCAGTGTACAGCCAAGGTGTGATTGTAAAGTCAGACTGAAAAAAAGCTACTACCATCATTATTTTCTTTGTTTGTGTCAGTCTCATGGCACTGAGAATGGATTTACTGAAGTCTAAAATGAGGTTATGGTCATATGTATGTATTTTTTCTGCTTAAACTCCTCTCATTGTGTTTTCTTCAGGTCTCTTCACCATGCCATCCTTATGTAGGGATTTCAGAGCTGTGACACTGGCATGTCTCTGTTGCTGTCTTGACATATGAAGTGGACATGGATTGATCCATGTAATGTTGGTCACAGATTTGGGGTGTATAAGTCCTTTGAAGAAAGCAGCTAGGACAGTGGCTGGGTGGAATTCCTAAGTGCACATCACACTTGTTTGATGTGGTGTGTTGAACCAATTGTCTCATGTGTGTGATCATATGGCCTTCATGCATGTTGTCATCCAGTGCAATCCATGCATTCTCCCTTCACATTATGTTGACAATGATCCTGTATGACCTGTATGTGGCTGTTGAAGTGTTTCCTCATTGCAGGACACAGTGCCTGTGCCACACACTCACATAGGTTTGTATCATACAACCAGATGCTTGTTCATTGTAATAGGATGGACCTATGATTAGGGGCTGTTGTACTGCCCTCTGACTGTGTCATGGTGTATGTCAAGTTTGTAGACATGGTTTTGGTATGTAATAAGGCACAAGCTGGTGACAACATCCAGATTCTGTTAGCCTATTCTATGGGACAAGGTCTGACATAGCCCTTTCTTCTGTGGTCTGGAGGATGGTACCATGAGATATCCTGACTCAACATAGTTCTGCCATCCTTGGCTATGACAGTCCAGAACGTTTTGCAGCCTATGTGCTGTACAGTGCAATAAAATGTTTGGTGTGACTGGTCACTTGTGTCATTGTGTTAGTAGTAATCCTCTGCATGCCAGTACCTTGACATACCCCTCCTTCCATTACCATAATTTGAATTAATCATTTGTATCACATGGATGTAACCATCAAATTCTCAAAATGATGAAAAATTACTAGTAGGCATTGTTTTAGTGTTAGGTGTGTTTATTTACATGTGCACAGGAAATAAAGTGAAACTCAAATTGACAGTGAAGGAATCAGTCATGGAGAATGTAATCATTATAGTAGATGCCACAACATTTGAAGTCCAAAGTCCAGTGTCCTACTAGCATGGAAAATGGAAAGTGGTTGTAGAAGAGTCAACAGAGTGAAACAGTGGCACACAAAGAAGTTTCATCAGGAAGGGCTCCTGGATGCATGGGTGGACGTCCCCGCTTGTGGGGGTATTCTTCAGCTACAGAGACAGGGGTGTATGATGCAGGTCCTTTCCCTGGCAGAGCCTTCCTTCCAGTGGCTGCCACAGAGGTAGAAAGGGCTTGAATAGACTGGCCAATGGAAGGGGTCTGGTGTTGTTGACCATCCCTGCTCAGGGTGGTGTTGATGTCTCTCAACATCCATGTTAGAGAGGCCATGTTGGTATTGTGGGCCTCCCGCTGTTCACAAATTTCCTGATGGAAGTCCCTCTGTAGCTCCTTCATCTCCGTGAGTTCAATCGGATTGTTAGTATGCTCCAAAGACTTGGGTGATGGTGTCCTGGCCAGAACCATCCAAGCAGCCACATGCCGCTGGCCCACACCATCCCTCCCATTCACCCTACCCCACCAGGTGCCTGCGCCTTTGGCGCAGCTTGCCTCCTACTACTGGTTTCAGGACCATCACTGTCAAAGGTGCCTTGCTGTGACTCAGGATCCTGGACAGGGGGCACAAGATTGTCGTCACTGGCCTTGGACACAGGTTTGGGGGTGACTGTTTGCCTGAGATGTTGACGCAACCGGGTTGGGAGGAGTCAATGTGGTATGGTGAGGCTGACAGGTGTCGTCTAACCAGGTTGCCCGGATGGGCCAGAACCGTCCTAACGTCCACACGCCCAGGAGTGTTGTCCTCATTAAGGGGTTCATCCATGGGAGTAGTAGCAGTCTCTTGAGTGTTCCGAGTGGCAGGTAGACCTGCTAATGTGAGAGATAGAATGTTACGGGTTGGATTGTGACATCTACCTCCAATAGTTAACAGTGACATTTGAATAAGGCCATGTACACATTGGATTTGCCGATTTTCCTTATGTGACAGGCACACATGCTATCAACTGTGTCGACCTGATATTTGGGTAACATACCAATTCCATTTCAGTCAACTAGCTTCAGGAAGTCTGAGTTTATTAGCACTTGGAGGGATGGTCATAGACTTATATTTTTTCAGCAGTGCAGTAAATATAGTGGCTGGACAGGATGTGGTTTAGGTCAGCTTAAGACCTAATTGATTGTCATGCATGCAGATCCATAACCTTGTTCTATATGTAATAGTTATCATCATGTGGTCAGTGCTTTTGGAAATATGTCTGCTACCAATACCATTCAGATGATGCATTTTGGGGCCTTTGATCTGGCTTTAATGTTTTTAGCACACAGTTTGAGCTGTCCTTCCTGTCCACAGTTTTTTCATTTTGGCATAGCTGCTCAAGATAGATCTAGGTGGCTAGCCACATCACAGAGTGTAGCATGATCTGTATCTTGGTCCCTCCCAGGTGGGTGAACTTAATCTGTGAGTTCACAGGCAGATGCACACTATAATATGGACACTGGCCTGGTTCTTGGAGTTACAGGGAATGGCCATCCTTGTATATACAGTCATGGTATTTCAAGATATACACACACTGTACATGGTCATCCTCTCAGGTGAGTACAGTTCCATTGCAAGTTCACTTACAGGGATACTTCAACAGATGCACAGTGGGCTGATGTTTTGCATTGGGTATACAGTGGCACCTGGCCTTAGCATTCCTGCCAGTGCCTCCTGTCGTACACACAGATTATAGACAATATACATGGATCATCCTCTCAGATGAGGACAGTTCTGTTGCAAGTTCACGTACAGGGATACTTGAACAGATGCACAGTGGGCTGCTGTTTTGCATTGGGTATACAGTGCCTCTTGGCCTTTGCATTCCTGTCAGTGCCTGTCATACACACAGACTATACAGATGACATCCTCTGAGATGAGTACAGTTTAATGGTTGAGTAGAAGGGTCATAATGGCAGAGGAGAGTGTTGCAGCTAAGTAGAGTGAGAGTACCAGTGCCTCCTGGCCTTAGCATTCCTGTTGATACCTTTCCTACACACAGACTATACAGATGCAATCCTCTCAGATGAATACAGTTTTATGGTTGAGTTGAGTGAGAAAGGTCATAGTGGCAGAGGACAGTGTTGTGGCTGAGTAGAGTGAGAGTACCAGTTCCTCCTGGCCTTAGCATTCCTGTCAGTGCCTGTCCTACACACAGACTGTACAGATGCCATCCTTTCAGGTGAGTACACTCCAATGTGGAGTTTGTATTGAATGTTAATTTTGTGTAGGCTACACTGTCCTGGTTTTAGTAATGTTGAAATAGTGCCTACTGGAAATTGTACTACACCCACTATACAGAGATGTAGTTCCCCCAGGTGGGTCTAGATCACAATTCGGCTGCCAGACAGGGGTCTATAGACTTTTGGACACTGCACTGTTGAGTGGAGTGACAGTGAAGGTGGCACAAGGTGAGCAGTGAGCATGCAGGCAATACATTTTAGTACCATTTTTATTGTTGTGACTTACCCAACTTCACTCCCCCACGTACTCCTGTCAAGCCCTCGGGATGCAGGATGGCCAAGACCTTCTCCTCCCATGGTGTGAGCTGTAAGGAAGGAGGTGGGGGACCCCCACCAGTCTTCATGGTGCCTGGATGTCATGAAACAGACCTTCCCCCTGAGGTCGTTCCACCTCTTCCTGATGTTGTCCCTTGTGCGTGAGGTGGGCCTACAGAATTCACTCTGTTGACTATCCTTTGCCACATTTCCACTTTCCTTGCAATAGTATTGTGCTGGACTTGGGCTCCTCAAACAGATGTGGGTCTACTCTAATGATTTCATCCACCATGAGTCTTAACTCATCTTCGGTGAAACGGGGATTTTTCTGGGGTGACATGGTGGTGAAATGAACTAATCATTAATAAAGATAGGTGCTAGGAAATGAGAAGGTGATGGGGAGTAAATGGAGTGGAGGGGTGCAAATGGGTGTGATGTGGGTGTGTTGAGGATGTGGGATATTTGCTCAGTGAGAGGTGGAGGGGTGCCAAATAAATTGGTCTTTTTCTTTTTTTGGGTGCTCTGGATGGTGTATTTTGCGTGGGAGGTGCAAAGGATTATGGTGTGTGAAGGGGTGTTTTTTATAGTGTGGTTTGTAGATGCGTGGTGTGTGAATGTGTGTCAGCTGTGTTGTTTTTAAATTCATTCAGTTTGGTGTTGTGTATAACTGTGGTGGCTGCGAACCACTGTGGTTCGAACTGCCATTGGAGGAACGCACTGCATGACTGCCTGCAGTTTTTAACTTGTACTAGGTTTGGTGGTTGGTTGACGGGCTGGCGGTGCTGGTTGTCGGGCTGCACATTTCCCACCCTCCAATGTACTGGCGGTGTTGTTTTTTTGGGCTGGGTTTTGGCAAGCCTTGTTGTGTGAATGACCGCCAACCCGGTCTTTTGACGGCCACCACTATGGCGATATGGTGGTCAGACCGCCAAAATCGTAATGAGGACCATAGTTACTTGAAATAACTCTAACTGTAACAGCTGAATTTCTATGGTTCTGTGTGTGTAAAATCTGAATTAACTTTAACCTCCCTGTAACCTTTGTTTTTTTAGTGATCAGATCAATATATATATACTTATTTACATATATCTCACACAGCCCTTTCTCCTACAACGTTCCAGCAAACCAGAAGAAACTTACATGCACTTCGGGTGTCAGCATGAGTAATCGCCTTAATATGTTCAAGTACTCTTTTCTTGGTTGGCATTTCCCATGGGGAGCAGGGTCAAGACTGATTTGCATATGGCTGGGTCGAAACTGGGGTGGTGTGGTGGGCAAAAAAGCAATGGATTAAACCCAGATATTTGTAACTGAGGTGAATATTTGCATTGTTCAGCATTCCATCCATCAGCTGCTCTTTTTGCCTTTGTTGCCCTAAGTGAGAAGGGTATGCCCAGATGTGGGTCCCCTGCTCACTGCACCACTGGGTTCAAGCTAGCCTGGCTGATGAAGGGTGATATCCTGAAACTAGTCATAGGATGCTTGTTTTTAGTCCAGGGACTACCTGACCTGGCAGTGGCTGTTTGGGCTGGAATGTTCCCCTGTGTAGCAGGGTCAAGGCTGGGTCCAAATTGGGGTGGGGTGGGGTGATAGGCAAAACATCTTTGTGCCTGGGGGTGAATGTTTGCATTGTTCAACATTCCGTCCATCATCTGTTCTTTTTGCCTTTGTCACCCTAAGTGGGAAGGATATGCTCAGATGTGTGCTCACTGCGCCACTGGATTCCAGTAAGCTTGGCTGATGAGGGGTGACACCCCGAAACTGGTCCAGGATGCTTGCTTCCGGTCCATGGAGGACCCGGCCTGGCAGTTCCGGCTGGACTGCTCCCATTAGGAGCAGGGTCAAAAGTAATTTGCATATGGCTGGGTCCAAACTGGGGGAGGGGTGGTGGGAAAAAAAACGATGGATTAAACAAAGATCTTTGTAACTGGGGGTGAATGTTTGCAATGTTCATCATTCCGTCTAACATCTGTTCTTTTTGCCCTTGTTGCCCTAAGTGGGAAGGGTATGTCCAGACATGGGTCCTGTGCTCACTGCGCCACTGGATTCAAGGTAGCCTAGCTGATGAGCGTGATACCCCGAAACCTGTCCCAGGGTGCTTGTTTCTGGTCCAGGGAGGACCTGGCCTGGCAGTTCGGGCTGGACTGTTCCTATGGGGAGCAGGGTCAAAACTGATTAGCATATGGCTGGGTTCAAACCCGGGTGGGGTGGTGGGCAAAAAACCCATGGATTAAACTCAGGTCTTTGTCACTGGGTGTAAATGTTTGCATTGTTCAGCATTCCATCCATCATCTGTTCTTTTTGCCATGTATGGTACTGCCTATGTATCTCGGATGGCATGGGCGGCGTTCTAATACTTATAATGCAAAATCAGTGGGGCATGTAAAAACAGGACTTGATAGTAATCATAGTCTCAGTTATATATACTCTGTGACCTTGGTACAATGTTTGCATGCCTTGCATGTAGAGCAAGGATAAAACATTTCCTCATTCCACTGTTTTTTTCTTTTTTACCACCTTATGAGACAAACTCCGTGTGAGTAACATTAGTAAAGGGTATCCAGGCGCTTGCAGGTCCAAGAGACAGCAGTGAAAACGAGGGAAAAGTAAGGAGAAGGCACACAAAATGGAGGGAAAAACAAGGTGAAAGCAGTGAAAACTACTGGAAAGCAAGGAGAAGGCATACAAAAAATGGGGGAAAAGCAAGGAGAAAGCAGTGATAAACGAGGGAAAAGCAAGGAGAAGGCACACAATACAGTGGTGGAAAAGGCAAGGAGAAAGCAGTGAAAATGAGGGAAATGTACGGAGAGGACACACAAAAAATAGGGGAAAAGAGCAAACAGAAAGAAGTGACAAGGGAGGAAGGAGGGAGAAGGCGCTCAATAAATGGGGAAAAAGCAAGGAAAATACAGGAGAAAGAGCGATGCAGCAGCACAGCCTGGGAACCCCTCAACTCTTGTTGAAACCCTGAGCAGCATATTTACAAGCCCCTAGTGCCACCAGAGCACCACTTTTTGTGATGCTCCGGTGGCGCTGTGCACTGCGCCATATTTACACAGCGGCGCTAAGCCACTTTCTGTGGCTTAACGCTGCCTTGCAAATATGGGCCCCTCCGATGCAGTTTTCTGTGGCAGAGGGGGGTGCAATGGGTGTTGCTATGGGCGTTACACCGCAACACCCATTGCTTTTTACGCTGCCTCAGATTTACAAGGAATCGTAATCCCAAGGGTGACGTTAGCATGGCGCAACGAGGAGAAATACTTTTATTTCTCCTAATTTTTGCTTTTTTTATGTGTGCTGCATTCTGCAGCACATATAGAGGTGCCAAATCGCCATTGTAGATTGTTTATGTGCAGGAAGGGACACCATTCATTGCCTTCAAAGCACACACCCTTGCACTATGGTGCAAGGATGCCCATGTTGGTGCTGGCTGCTAAATTTAACGCCAGCACTAGGGGAAACACAGGGGTGCGCCGTATTTTTGTTACTACGGCACATCCCTGCGTTTCAGAACTGACCCAGTGGGTGCTGCAAATTTTGGCAGAGCGCTGCACCAGTTCCTTGTAAATATGCCCATAAATGAGTTGTGCTTTTTTGGTGCAAAAATCCTTTATTCCTATAATAAGTGGGAGTGGCAGTTTATTATAGTGAGCAGATTGCAGACACCAAAAAGTGTACTCCTCTAGCAAGACACCAATATCCTTTGCACTAAATATAGCCCCTGTCAGGAAAGAGAAAATAGAAATGAGAGTATTTTCACACCATTGAAAAATCATAGTATTCAGTCGGAAAGGAGTGAAATATGGTGTACAAGGGGTAGCGTATATGGCTGTAAGCGGGGATATAGCAAAAGATGTAGAATTGAAAAAGAATTGAAAAGGAATTGGAAATATGCCAGGTCGCTTTAGATGCAGATGTGAAACCTGACATACAAACTCTGATCTAGGAGTGAGGAACAGCAATAACATAAAGTAGAGTAAAATCATGATGAACGGAATATAAAATGTCCTCACGGTATTATTAAAGAGCTGGTGAGAATGGTGAGTAGGTGTGGGATAATCAGACAACAGATAGATAGCGAAGACCGAATTCAAAATACGGATACACAATAGCTCATGATGACGACATGAAGGAATTCAGAAGTCATATGCGGCAAAGGGCTTCAAAGGAGGGTCAGCATGAAGTGATCACTGCGGCTGGTTTTCAGCAAGTTAAACTCACGCACAAAGCTCCTGAGGCAACAATAACCCACGCAAAGGTCACAGTTTGTGAAGATGAAAAAAGGGAGCTGATGTTACGCTCAAGTCTCAGGTTTTGTAATGCCAAAAAGTTATCAGGGTGATTTCAGTTCACAGAGGCAACACCCGAGTGTGACCAATGACGTGTGCATGATGGAATTTATGTGACGGTGTCAGCAAAAGGAAGGTGGAGTCTAGTGTAGAAATCACAGCCTCTCTTAACCTAGCACTGTTTACTAATGTCTAACATTTTGTATTCCAAGCATTTAGCGTCATCCTTTACATTTTAAAGTAGGAGAGAAGGAGGAGGGCAATTTCATCCTTAGTTCGACCTTCCCACATACATTACCGTTTTAATGCAGACCCTGTTTATGGTCTAGGTGTTTTCAGGCAAGGAGAACTCCAGGGTCCTTTGCAAGGAATCAAAATTGAGATAAAGAAAGGCAGGCTTCTTTCTGCAGAGCCTAAACCCTACCCATGTGACCAGACTCAAGCAGCTGGTCCCTCTTTACACCCATCCGGGGTTTATGAAACTCCCTCTGATTGAAATGATCCTTTTTTTAGGTTGACGCTTATCAGATGGTGCAGCTGTCGGGTTTGCTAATGACATCTTGGGGACATTCGGAAACCTTCCCTTGGAATGGATTTCATCTATTGCTTGATTGTGATTTGTAACTCACATTTGCTTGCTTTCTATTTGCTGGCTTTGTTTAAGGTCACTGATTCCCAACCTGTGGTCTTCAGGGGGCCCATGACTGCTTAGCAAATTAACTAATGTTATCAGATTAATAAAGTGCATATAAATAAAGTGGCTAAATGTACAATTGAACATTTTAAAACGTAATGTAAATGTCAAGGAATTTGAAATTGGAGGCAAACATTTAATTAGCAGCCTCAGAATGATATGTGGGAGCAGTGCAGGTGCATCAAACAGAATATAGTATAGACAGTGTGTGGCTTCAGTTGAATTTAGAAAAATTAAAATGTTCATTTTGTTTGCAAATTAAATAAAATGTGTTATCATTTGTGCATGTGTTTTTGATATGACGCTTATTTCTGTATTTTTTGTGTATTGTTTTGTGGTTTATATCATGAACAATGTTTAGGTCTGGGTTCCTGGCTTCCAGTTATGACTCAGTAGGGATCCCGGGATTCCAATAATGATTTAGTAGGAGTCCCTGGATTCCAGTAATGATAAAGTGGGGGTCCACAGAAGTCAAAAGGTTGGGAACCTCTGTTTAAGACTCTCCAGTTTGAGTTCCTCCCCTCCCCTGCCCAAACACCATTTAATGTATTCTTCCATCAGTAGTGAATTTCTGTAAATTTAAATCTTGTGTTTATCTTTTCACATTTGCTGTGCATTCAAAGACAGAGGTCAAATGTCAGGCTCGGTCTTCCAGTGAGCTTGATGTTTACTTTTTTGTCTCTGATTTCAAAGTGAGATGATTTATGTGCCAATCATATTGACTATTCAGGGTCTGCTGTACGATGTTATTGTTTTTTCCTAGCACAAAACAAAATTTAAATGTCTGCAAATGAACTGTGCAGATATTTCAAAATATGGGAAGCACATTTTTTGGTAATTCTGAAGTGTAGTGGAAATATTTTTATATTAATATGATCAAAGCAAATCAATACACTAGGGGATGACATTTCCACACATTATTATTTGTCTGTTGTATTATTTTATAAGTGAAACTTTATGTCTGTGCAAATGTCATGGTAATTTTAATTGAAGATGTGTTGTTTGCACTGAGAGTGCACTACCACACGATGTATACTCCACTTTATCCCACTCCATTCTGCACCACTCCTCGCTGCTGCACTCTACTTTGCAGCACTCCACACTATGCCACTCCACACCACTCCACACTGTGTCACTGCACTCTACTCTGCAGCATTCCACTCTATGCCACTTCACTTGACATGTCTCTACTGTATGCCAGTGCACCCTACCCCTCATTACTCTACTATGCACCACTGCACTCCGTCAATTCACTCTAAGCCACTCTAATCTACTCTGCACCACTGCACTTTACAGCACTCCACTGTACTCTGAAACAATCTACTCTACACCACTGCACTTTATGCCACTCTACTCCACCCTGTGCCATTCCACTCTATGGAACTCCATGTATGCCACTGCGATCCACCCTGCACCCCTCCCCTCCACTCCACTCTACCCCACTGAACTCTACACCATTCTATTCTATGCCACTGCACTTTCTGCCAATGAATTCTACACCACTTTACTGAAAAACAACGCACTACATGCCACTGCAATCTACGCCAATCTAATCTCCACCACTGCACGGTACATCACTATGCTCTGTGACACCTTACTCTATGTCACTTTACTCTGAACCACCCTATGCCTCTGCACTCTACACTAATGCACTCTATGCTACTCTACTCTACACCACTGCACTCTCTGCCACTGAACTCAATGCCACTCTACTCTGCACCACTCTATGTCACTTTACTGCACTCCACAACAATGCACTCTACACCTCTACACTCTACAGCAATCCTCTCTATGCCACTCTAATCTACTGTGCACCACTGGACTCTTCACCACTGCACCACTGTACTCTGCACTACTGTACTCTATTCCACTGCACTCTAGGACACTGCCCCATGACACGCTACTCTGTGAGACTGCACTGTCTGCCACTAAACTCAATGCCACTCTGCTCTGTACCACTGCTCTCTTTGCCACTGTATTCTATGCCACTACACTCTACACCTCTCAACTCTACGCCACTCTATTCCACTCTACGCCAATGCACTCTACACCACTATACTCTATGCCACTCTACCCTGCATCACTACCCTCTACGCCACTCTAATCTATTCCGCACCACTTGACTTCATACCACTGCACTCTACTCTATGCTACTGATCTCTATGCCACTGTACTCTACACGTCTGCACTCTACCCTACACCATTCCACTCTATGCCACTTCATTGTACTCTGAAATAATCTACTCTACACTACTGCTCTCTACTCAACTGCACTCTACGCCACTCTACTCCACTCTGCACCACTCCACTCTACGCCATTGCTCTCTATGCCACTGCAATCTACTCTGCATTACTCTACCCTACGTCACTGCACTCTACGCCAATGGACTCTATGCCACTTCACTCAAAACCAATGCACTGTACGTCAGTCTACTCTGCATCACTGTATTTTCTGCCACTTCACTCTAGTCCACTCTAGTCCATTCTACAACACTCCACTCTACAACACTCTACTCCACAATACTCCACTCTATGACACTCTACTCCATAAAACTCTACTCCACTCTATGTCACTCTTTGCCACTCAATTCTACAACATTCTACTCCACTCTACTCCACTCTAGAACACTACTCCACTCCATGACGCTCTATGCAACACCTTCTATGCCACTCCATGTCACTTTACTCCACTCTATTCTCTGACACACTACTCCAACATACTCCGCAGCATCATTCTATCCCACTCCACTCCTTGCTATGCCACTTCAGGCTGATACTCTATGCCATGCCACTCTATGCCACTCAACTTTACAACACTCTACTCCACTCTATGCCATTCCACTCTCCTACACTACTCCACTCTATGCCAGGCCACTCTATGACAATCTACTCCACTCTACGTCACTCTACTCTACAACACCTCACACCACTCTACGCTACACCCACTATGCCACTTCACTCTGCTGTACACCACTCCACAACACCCTGCACAACTCCACTTTACAACACTCTACTCCCTCCATGACACTCCACAACACTCTACACCACTCCACTCTATGCCACTCCACTTTACTCCAATCCATGGAAGTCTTCTCTACACCACTCCACGCCTCTCTATGCCATTCATAACACTCGACTTTACAACACTCTACTCTCCTTTACCCCAGTAACTTTTAGCCATGCGGAACAGCAGCCACAATGGTGTACAACATGGCTAAAAAATACTGGCAAAGCCAACAGCTCTTGCATAAGGGAGACCTATTGGCTTTGTCAATGCTTGTTAACTTTGTGGCTTGAGTAGCTCTCGAGTCAAGGAGCCCCACTATGACGGCACGGCGCCCGTGGCTTCCTGGGAGATCCCTTGCTACCAGAAGTCCATTGGGTTACTCACTGGCAAACTGTAAGCAGTAGTAACTGGGAGTGGAGGCCACAGATAAGATGAGGGAAGCAAGAGGGAACCAAAGCTTTGGTAAGTATGAATTACCGATAAAGTACCAGAATTGCAGTGCTTAGATGTAAGGGCGTCTCCCTGTAGAGACCCTCTCATGTCACGGATCCTCTTTGACACTACTGAGAACTATGTCCCTGAGTGTGCTGTGTCACAGCCTAGGCACCCCTCCCCCAGTTTTAGCAAATCCCTTGTGAGGCAGATAGAGCAGTGATATATGGCTGTCACTCTAGATTAGGCTTCTCCCACAAGTAGCTCCGAAGCTACTGGCAGCTCTTCAGCTATCTGTAAGGAGATATCCTATCTACAGCCCAACCTACTAAACTAGATGTTTTGATTGGTTTAATTAATATATTTATACCAAAACTGAAAAGTGTGTAATAGAGTCTAAAGTCTGTGCACAATCAGAACTCATAAGCTTAAGTCTGGAGAAAAAATGGTTGAATTAAGAAAATAATTATAGCTGATATTTGAGTGATACATCATGCAGCAGTGAAGAAATGTATTACCAATATTATTAACTGGTTGCCAGGGGCATTGCAGCTGTAGCTGCTATGTACACAAAGTATTTTTTATGTTGCAGATAGCAACCATGCTCGATGCACTGAAGTGATCCTGGCTAGTAATCTTGCATGTAGTCACTATGTAATCCTGTTTAATGTGGTCACTATTAAAACTTTAACATTAGTACAGTCTAGAGGTTTTTCATTCAACATAAGTTGCTCTTATAACAGAAATGGTTGGAGACCCCTACTCTAGAGTGCTACCAGATAGAGTGCAGTGATAGATGGCTGTCACTGGAGAGCAGAGGTTATCAAACTTTGGACTTCTGTTGACCTCGACTGAATTACTAATTGAAGCTGAGGACCCACACCTAAGCCATAGCTATGATTTGAATCTCAAAACAATTCACAAAAATTCAGAAACAATTATAGACTAAACCATTACACAAACTACCAAATATTTTATTCAAATCACAAACAGAAATTGCATAAAAATCATAAGTTGAATTAGGTAAGTTTAATAAAGTGATATGTTAGACTACAGCACACCACTTTGTCTTTTTTGCTCTTATTGTATGCCTTCTTCCTGTTGGCACGTGCCTGCACTTCATTTGAGGCCACCAGCTGGCCAAACTAGATTCTGTTTCATTGCTCATGCTGCTGCCACGAATCAAGCTTAGGATACCAACGTAATGTCCTCTGATTTCCAGATTGTCACCAGAGACAATCGATTTAAATAAATGCAACTAAATTATATACACTAAATGTATTTTTCCCAATTGCGGCTCGTTGCGCGGTGAAGGGGTGGGGTGGGGCGCGGCAGAGGGGAAGGGGGATCAGCAAAATAAACAACAAACATTAAATAAAAAATAAAAAACAGTACCTGACTCCCAAGACCCTGCTGCAATGCCGGTCATCAGGCTGCACTGCAGGCACAGGCTCCCAGCCTGCCCTGCGGCCAATCCTAACTCTGCTGAGAGCAGTGTTAGGATTGGCTGGAGCGCCCTGACTTAGCGCTCCCAGGCAGAGTGGGAGCCTGTGCCTGCTCTCTCCAATGCTGCAACACAGTGCCAGGATGGAGAGAGCTCAGTAAACTTGTGTATTTGGCCAGCCCGAGATGGCCGGTCAAAGACACATGGGTACTGAGGGGAGTGCACAGCTCTCCCCCTCCGTCCCTGTCATCCCCCATGGCCCGCCCCTTTAAAAATAAAATGATAATAAGGATCAAATCAAAGTGAACCCCCTTGCAACCACAAATGCCACACTGTAGAGTGTGCTACCCATGCACAAATGCCGCACAGTGTAGTGTGCTACCCATGCGGACAAGAATTTCAACTCCCCACGTAGTGATAGTAAGCACTATGTAAATATAATTTTACTTAAATCTTTCTCTCTGTTGCGTGCATGATACCACATGCAATCTTGACACGCTCCTTCACAATATAGCCATAAGTCCCTGCATTAAAATAAAAATGACCATTGACTTAATATTGTTTAAATGTATCTCCTGGTAATTGCTCACTTTTCATCCCTTAACTTTAATGCTATCCTAGGCTTTAAACCTGATATTACATTACTGTAAACTGTCTATACCCTGAACTACTCTATACTGTCTCTAACCACACCAATAACAGTACATTAATTCACAAACCTCTTCATAATCCACGATGCCTAATTGCCATTAGTGCCACTGCAAAGAAACTGGCCTAAACTCATGGAACAGTATGAGAACCCAAGGCTAAAACCAACAATCACAGAATTAACAATAGTAGCATGATGCTTGCTATAAAGCACTTCAAACTCCCCAAACTCTATCGGAGATAGAAAGCGCCATATAACTGCCAATACAATGTATTATTATATATATACATGAGAAGGTAGTTTGGAAGGGTTTACCCAAACACAGGCACAAAGAGTACATATAAAAAAATCAAAAGAAATACACCCAAGCCCGCACACACTTATTTGTATTCGCATGTGTGTGAGATGCAATTTCAATTAATGTCTCCTGCAATGTAATAGAAGTCCTCTATGGTGAAATACAACCGGCACTGGGCTTGAATATTTTGGTAACTATTTGATGCACAATTGTCATGCTTCACCCCCTTGCTTCCTTCATCATATCCAACAATTTCAGCGATACTCCTCTCCAGTCTCTTGTAGTGAGGTTCGTGAAAACTGCCTACTCAGTTAATTTGAGCTAGGAGGGAGAGGATGGCTGTGGCGACCATGCCAGGGAATGGGCCAGAGCTTAGACTGCTCAGCGGGAGCTTCTGTGGGGTACCGCAGGAAGTAGGTTTCATTCTAACACGGTGCATCATCTGCTTCAAATAGAGATGTTCCATATGGCAAGACATTGTGCTGGAAAACTAGTACTTCCGTGTGAGAAGAGTGGCACGAACATTAGAGTAGCTTCAGACATGGAATCCTTGGCTGGCACTATCACGGGTTACACAGGTGTTACTGTGCCTCCTCTTTCTTTTGTAAGTGGCCTTCTTCAGCTCCTTTTCCATATGTTTATCGGAATATAAGGATTCCGTTTTCCAGTAATCTAGCACTACAGGCTGCTCTGGTTGCCTCTCCTGGAACTTCACCTGTTGTCAACCCTTCAGCATCTTTCTTCTGAGACAGTCACAAGACTTTTCATCTAGCAAGGAGGGATTACAGGTAGTCTCCATTGCTGCATTATATTAAACTTTCTTGTCTCCTAAGGAAGCCCAGGGACGAAGCACTTGAGTGCTTGGAGAGAACTCTCACTCGACGTATGGTGTAACATAACATTTAAAAATAGGGTTGGAAACATGGCAATTGGTCAGTAGACTGTTACCCAAATAAATCGCTATGCCCAGTGCCAAGCATTGCCTCGATTAGCACTGCACGGTGTGTGGACTGCCAGCTCTTATCAGGTTGATGTCAAAGCAATACTGAAACCAATATTGTTCAGCGGTTGCGCTATCCTGTTTTGCTACCATGTTTTGTACTACTTGTAATTTCTAACTCAGTTTACATCCCAGATAAAAGCCGCTTCTTCGCCAGTCCTATCATGTGGAGGTTCACAAGTGGATGAGGAGTTTGATATTATACTGTGCATAATACATACACATTGCAGCTACAATTCAGTCACTATGGTCAACTGACAAATCAATTGGCAAATTAACCTGTAACCACATATTCCATGGCATAGCAATGCAATGAATGTTTTGTTATATTAGAATAATTTACTTAGTCCTGATACTTTGAGTGTAAGTGCCAATGCTTGGTCATGTAACATTTCCATATAATATGTGTGAGAAGCTCTTTTTACCAGGTACATGCACAGTTCATTCTCATCACACACTCTCAGTCATACGTTCACACACTTGCCATGGGAAAATAAAATCTTCTTTCCATACATTGTTTACCTTCCGTGCACTGTTAGAAGAGGCGCAATTATTCTGCTAATAAAGAAAGTGGAACTTCTCCATCCGAACAGTTAATCCAAAGAACATCTGCCTTGTATCAGTGGTCAGTAACAACTAGCGGGGTGATACTATATTCAGCATAACATGGGTATATTACACAATAAAAAATAAACTGCTGGTTAATAAAGAATTGAAATCAATGGCAAAAGTATATACTTTTTGGAAACAATTATCAATGCAAACTCATATATCTTAGGTATTCCAAAATGTGACAAATGATACAATGCAGTGCACATGTTACGTGTCATGCTACATAACCAGTTAACAAAGAATAAAATATCATAATTTCTTTTAGAAATTAATTGGGTGCCAAGTTGTCAGATATTTTATGTTGCTGACAATAAAACCCAAAGAAGTAAATTTTCCACTCTTTATAGCAATTGCATTAAGAGGTCGCTGTGGATCAACCCAAGTAGAAACATCCTTGTGTATTTTAATATTGTAAGCACTTTGAGCGCTTAAGAGATAGAACAGCAGCTGCTTTCATATGCTTCCTTAAAGGTAAAGGAAATGAATATTCACTGTCCTGTGTACTAAATACAGGAGCTGACCATCAGCAAATCCCTTCTCGCTCCATAGGCTACAGTGTGTCAGAAAGGTATGGGGGTAGTGACTGGACTGATTGCTACAGGGATCCTATGATACGAATTTCTGACTAAAGTCAGTATTCTAAAATCAATTACGCTGTACAGAAGCAAGGTATAACATAGATATTGATTAGTTTACTTGGTTAGGGATGTGTCATAAAATATGTTTGGTGTATATTTTGGGTTCGCCCTTTTATTCATTTTGCTCACTGACGGGCCAGAGCCTGCATTTTCACATGTAATTGAGGGATTCTCTGAAAGTTCTGTATAACACCTAACACCCTTCTCCACATGGCCATAACCCAATGAGAGGGAAACACTTGGCAGCTTTCCCCTTTTCAAAAAAGGTTGCAGTTTTCTTTTGGGCTTGGGAAATTGATGGGTTATGACCCCAATTATTTTTGTGAATCCAACAGGAGGTTCCATTCAACTAGATTTCAATTTCGAATTATCATACATAAATTGAATAAAACAAACTATTCGAGACGACCTCTAAATAGGATTCTGACCAATTCTACTTAAATACACTAGGCTTCATTTAGAGGTGGGTGGAAATAGCATCTCTGCTGTAATGTGACAGATGCCCTGGTCCATTCACCTCACGATTCCCTCACTTCAAGATAATCTAAATAGGGTGCCTTCCCATGTTGCAGTGCAGTTGCAGAGTCCGATCTGATTGCAGATGGGTGTTTTTCTTTGGCAGTTGTGGCTTCCAGGTCGAATGCCAACAAATGTTCATCTTTCACCATTACATACTTTAAGAGAGAACCATGCTTTCACTTCAGTGACAATGACAGTTTACACACCAGTTATGCCAAATGTTGGGCAGTATCAGCACCAGCCCTTGGGCATGCTGTTGGAGTCCTGGGTGGCCCAGTGTTGCTTTCAAGCTCAATTTCATTATATGGTCCTTTATGGGAACCACACAGAGTGACCGGGAGACCCTTCACAATACAAGTTAGCTCTGGTTTTGCTTCCAGTCAGTTGCTTTGAGTAGCTGGGCTTCTCCTCCTGGACAGGGTCCCCTCCTTCTGGGCCAGACACTCTTCTACCCTCTCTCCAAGTAGGCAGGCTGACTTCTAGGTACTAGGTAGACCCTGAGCTTGTCCTGCAAATTGCAGACTCAAATAATGTTCCATCACGCTGGGAGACTGGTTCTCATGCAACCACCAGCTTTGGTCAAACAGACTCTGTGGAGCACTCCCTTCCTTTGTCAAAAAAACGTGGAACTGGAACAAAGTAAAGTAGTTTGGATCCCAAATGTATACTCATTTTCTAGAGCAGGTATGTGCATCCTTGTCTAAGGTTCTAGAACAATTTTAGGGTGGTTCCGTTTAGAATGTAATTCTCTGGCAATAGCGCAGACACAGCCTCTCACAGCTCTCCCAGCAGACAATGTTGGCTCTCACAGCAGACTCACCCTTCTCCTTTACCATCCACTAAATGGTAGCGCACAGGAAAATTTAAACAGTATCCCTTTACTAAAAGAACTTAATTGAATTTCTAAAGATAGTCCTGCCTCTATTCTTCCTAACTTAAGAGTCAGGGTCTCTAACCTCTGGCCACAGGAATGCAGTCAATACACTAAGGAAACTGTATCCACATTCCATCTTGCACCATGCTAAATCAGAGGCCATCCAAAATGGATGCCACTGTTCTCAGCTCCAAAACTCACAATGAACACAGTCTCACTGCAATGCATTAGCACCACATACACTACCTACACTCGACACGCACACAGAATTTAAGCTCAAAGATCTGGGGTTCACACTTAAGCAGAATTTTACATGTATTGTCAGTTGAGCACACTCTTCTCTGATACAGGAAAAAGGTCTGGTCAGGACTACTAATTGATTAAACTTACTATGCCTCTACCACTACTATAGGTGAGCAACCAGGACCTGATCAATAGTCCCATGTTGGTATAGAGGGGACACTTGGTGCACCCCTTTAAGTAACATAACCGTTTTTGGACCTTGGCATTCTCATGAAAGGACTATAGTTCAGTGCACATGTTTGATTAGTGTGTGTGCTGGGCCAACAAAAAGCCATGACACCAGTTTCACATGCAGAGGGATCACTCTGGGCAGGTTTACATACCTGTATACCATGCAGGGGACAGTCCCATCCCAATGGCATGGCGGAGTACCTCTGCATTTGTCATTAATACTAGTGCATGCATGTTGTTTGTATTTCTGGAAACTTGAATTTCAAGTGAATTTGTAGGGAACAGCGCAGCAGCTAAACAGCGAATGGTCATGCTGATTACAGGTGGAAAGTGGGGCACTAAAACATGTAAAGAAAAAAGTATTGGTGGAAGCAAGTAAAATAGAGACCCTTGAGGTTCAAGGTGGACCCTTCTCATGTTCCTCCGTGAGTATAGGATGAATAGAAGTTGATAAGATTGCCAACTTTGCATAAACATCTTGCTATTGAAGAGTACATCTCAAACATGTTATGAGGGAATTCCGCAAGGTTGCATACATCTGTTAAGTGATACTGTAAATCACATGTGGAAGAAGAGAGGTTCTGTAGTGCAACAATAGTGGCACAGGTAGCAGAGTGGTATCTAGTGTATCACAAAGGAATGGATACAAAAATAGCTATTAGGTTTATTTTGGGATAGCAACACCTAACATGCTATAGACAGAGTCGTAAAGGAAGATTGTTCTTTGGCATTGTCGAGTATTTTGGTGTATTAATTGGTGTACATTGCTTCACGAGTAGAATGAAACTAAAAAGATAGTAATGGAGTAACTGAAACATGTTATGAAAGAAACAAAGTAGAAACAATGGTTAGTAACATTTGGTAGCATTGTATAATAATAAGGCAAATAAGTGTGCTCACACAAAGAGGCCGTGGAATTTGTAAAGTCATATGAGAAGTGTAGAGTAGAAGGGAGGGGTGGCAATCAAAGATTTGACCCGACAGTGCTAACAAAGCTATTTTAGTTGCAGCTTGTCATTCAGTTACCTTGGTAATGTCTGTTCTAAGGTTTTTAATTGAGACAGGATATGTTGACATAACTGTTGAACATTTGGCCACACAAACATAACACTCTGAAGTTTAACACAAATACATGCTTTTTAATTAGCTCTCTCTCCAGGAGTTTTTTTTAAACTGGCAGCACCGATTCACCTAAAGCGTTTTATGTAAAGTTGTGAAGAGCAGGCATTTGCTACGTGTGAACCTGCCTGGGGAGCAGTACATGCTATACAAGCTAGGACAATAGCGGGCGGGCGGGGTGGGGGTTGGGGTGACCAGTCCTGTACTTTTGTGTGACAGCCTAAAGCATTGTGGGTGCTGAAATCTAGTTTTGCTTACATTGAACCAATACGACTAACACACCTAAAATCAATACTTTGCAGGTGAGAAGTTCAGGACTGAAGACAGTGGGGGTTATTCTAACTTTGGAGGAGTGTTAATCCGTCCCAAAAGTGACGGTAAAGTGACGGATATACCACCAGCCGTATTACGAGTTCCATAGGATATAATGGACTCGTAATACGGCTGGTGGTAAATCCGTCACTTTTCCGTCACTTTTGGGACGGATTAACACCTCCTCCAAAGTTAGAATAACCCCCAGTGTCTGTGATAACCTGGAGAGAGGTCGTCACCCGACTGGGGTGCAAGCGCATAGGGAATATGATTCAAGGACGTGAACGCAGTCTGCCAAATAAGTGTTTAACAGCCCAAATCGTGTGATCTTATTATGGCATGGTAGGTTTTCTGTCATTTTATTGTTTTGTTACAGACAATAAACGAAAAGTGAAAAATATGTTTGTAGTTGGTTGCACTACACGATCGTGCAGGATACCTCAGTAGTCTAGCTTCTCCTTAAAGTGTGCATACACCTCTAGGCCAAGTTCATTGAAAAACAACACTTATATCTCAAAATGCTTGGAAGCAACTGCACCTTGCACTTCGTATAGCCGCTGATCCCGAAGCTCTAGCCCCTTTGTAAAAAGAAAACACACTGAGGGCTAGATCACCTCTCTGCCACCTTCTTGAAGGTCAACGCTGTAGTCAAGGAAACAAGCCTTAAAAAGAAAATGCTCAAAAATGTACACTTGCTTCTGAGGTTTAACCACAGTAGAACTAAGATTGCTTGTTACAGCATGCCTTGAATATTGTAACTTAATATTTTTAATTATAGCAATTAAAAGCTGCTAAAGTACAAAATCAGGTGTGCACCTATATTCCTTCAAGGTATGCTCCAGTGTACCGTGTTGGGAGCTCACAGTGCATCTTCTGTAGGTTGGAAGGATGATGAAAGTGCTGATGAGGTAATGAGGTCCTAGATGACTGAAGGAGAAGTGGCACTTGATTGGCTCCTGCTTAGGAGCTTGGGTGTATTTTACATGGAATTTGGTGAAAGAATTTGGTTAGTGGAGAGATCTTGTTCCAGACCTAGAGTTCGATAGATGGACCGTTGTTCCTTTTTCTGTCTGAGTGAGTTTTTCTGGTGATTAACTAATGGATAATGAACCACCATCCGTCATGATTAAAAAAAGGACCATTGGCTGTCCTTCAGTCCTCTGTTGTCAGTTTCCCCACCCTTCATGGACAGATAGCTATCTGTCAACATTGGTATGGTGGGCGGTTTGCCATCAGAGTGGGACGGAGGCATATGCTACTGGCAGGATAAAACAGGTAGCTGCACCTGCTGGAGAATGAAGGAGCCCCATTTCTGAGCCATACCAACCTTCGAACTACCTGGGAGTCTGCTCCAAGATTCCTACTTGCTGCAGGGACTTGGGGGGACATGGCAGTCACATGAGCATGGTTGGGCCCAGCCTGCTCCACAAAGACAGAAGGGAAATGCGGCTGAGGTGCAGTCTGAGTGAGACAAAGAGATGCTGGCCCAGATGCAGGGTACACCCCACTGAATGGTCTTTCAGAGCTGCTGTTGTGAAATGCATTGGGTGGAGAAGGGCAATAGTATGGTGCACAGGGCTCAGACCACCAGGCAGCTTCTGAGTCTAGCACTGCTCAATCCCATCCACTCTGGTCAGACCACTGGGGAGTGCAAGCTTCCAGGCTACTTGGCCTTCTCTCTTCTTATTGGTCTCCACAAAAGTCAGATGCTTGAGTCAGACAGTACAGGAGAGTTGTAAGCTCTTTGTTTGGACCAACAGCCAAGGCTGGCCAAGCTGTTCATCTCTAAATGAACCCAGTGTGCCAAATTAATCAGACTACAATGCTGGCTAGACAATTCTGGAGCAGGCCACTCTGCACAGGGAAGTTAACTTTGCGTCCCTGTCTGCTGTCCTGAATGGCAAGCTTGGAGGAAAATCCCACGTGATGGGGCTGGAAGGCAGTCTCGACCTTGACCCCCAGGGCCTTGGAAAAGCAGGCCCAGGCCCTTACAGCATCTGGGGAGTACAACCTGACGTAAATGAGTCCTTACTACCTTCTCCTTCCTAATCCAGGGGAAGGTCACCTATCTTTGTCGTGACCTGTGCACACCATGTGACAGAGGGGGACATTTGAGCGAATATATACAACATTCTAGAGCCTTGGCTCGGATCAAAGAATCAAATGATCCCTCATTGGGACTTCCAGAGCAGCCCAGCCATGTGGGCACATCATGCATTCCTATGGCATGCGCAATCAAATGGCCGTGCTAAGAGCGACCAGATGGCAAAGCTTGAAGTATGGCCATCAGTCAAACTGCGTCTTATGAATCAGATTCCGCTCCCCGTTGGAGGGGTATAGGCTTTCCTGGCTGGGTCTCAGGGCCCAAGCTGGGCCTGAGGCAGCACATGGCTGCGGGGGTGGGGACCCTCACAGAGCACTGACCTGGAGCGTGGAATCATATTTTCACATCTGCAAAGTAGGGAAGCTCTCCCCAGGCTTGCAGAAACCCATCCCAGGCACTCTGACTCTGCCACACAGGCGGGCCAGGGAAGGGAGCGCAGTGCGGGGCACTTCTACTCCAGGTCCAGCTGGAGTTCTGACCCGAGGCCTGGTCAAAATTCTTTCACCCAGCCAAGCAAGGGAGCTCTCGCCGTGACTGTGGGAACATGTCCTAGGGTCTAAATGACACGACAAGCCCAGCATTGGTGGGCTTCCATCCTTGAGCCAGCTGAAGGTCTGGACCTGGACCCAGTCAAAGTTTCTTAACCTGCAGAAACACATGAGCCTATGCTACCCCTTCCTGGACATTTTTGAGAAACAACAGGCCAGGGAGCAAAGGGATTGAGGCTTCTACCCTTACGCCATCTGGAGCTCTGACCCAGGGCCCAGCCAGAGCTACTTAACCCAGGCAAGCAGGTGAGCCCTCCCGGTGCCTGTGGGAACCCGTCTTGGGCACTTTGCATCAAGACAGCCTGGAGAATGCAGTGCAGGGCTGGGAGCTTCTATCCCTGGTCCAGCCGGACCTCTGATCCAGTCAGAGCTTATTAAAGATGCCAAGCAAGGGACCTTTCAGGGGTCTGTGGGACCTTGTACCGGACACCTTGCAACATGATGTGCCAGGTAATGGAGTCCAGGATGAGGGATTCTACCCCAAGTCCAATTGGTCAGAGCTTCTTCATCCACCCAACCAGGAGAGCTCTCCCCAGGCCTGTGGGACCCCATCCTGACACTTTGTGACAGAATGCGCAGCACATGGACCCCAGGTCCCATCATGTTACTACTCCACACCACTACCCATTCTTGTAATCCATGCATGCCGAGTGACAGAGGGACACATTTGAGAGAATGTATTCAGCTTCCTGGAGCCCTGATTGGGCATAAAGCATAAACTAAGTCCTCATTCGGACATCTAGAAACAGGACACAACCCTACTTAAATTTAACGCCTCTAGAAATATAACCCATCTATCCGGCGGCGCTCTATCCCTCCGTTTACCAAAGGACCAGTACTGTATTCCTAAACAGAAAGCGGAGATAGCTTTACTGTTTTGGAACATTGCAGGTCTAACCAATAATATAGGCAATGAGACCTGGGCGAACTTTATAGAAGAATATTTATGTATCTGTCTCCAAGAGACGTGGCTTTTAAGTCCTGTCCACATTAACGGCTATAAAACATTTCACACACCAGCCGCCCAGTCCAGGTACGGTAGACCAAAAGGGGGATTATGCACATATATTTCTAACAAGTTACGCTTACAGAACCTAGAGATGCAAATTACGAGCTCGTTCTATCAAATGATAGAGAGTAACTTGGATCATAAGACTCATCTAGTCATTATTAATTTCTATAATAATGCAGCTCCAGGAGAACTTTCTAATATTCTAATGGAGATGGGAAACAACCTAAAAAAAATATGTGCAAATAATAACCGCGAGACCTTCATGATCTGGGGCGGCGATTTCAATGTCCACCCTTGTAAAGAAACCTCAGATAAGGTATGTGGCTGGGATCCTGAAGGTGTTGGCTTAAGACTTCACTTTTCACATAACACCCAAGGAGATGTAATGAATTTACTGGCTCAAACCAATAATCTATCCTTTGTAAACTAATTATATTCGGATGAAACACAGTTTAAACCAACTTACAATGGAAGGGGTGCGAATACTGTGATTGATTATGTTTTAATGTCAACCCACTTTGCACACTACCTTATGAATTATACTCTGCATGACATCGCAATTAGCGACCACTATCCCCAGAGCCTGAACCTCTCACTAACTCCTCTTATAGCAGCCAGGGATGACAGGGCCACGCTGGTAGACAACATCGAATTAGTGTCACGTAATGGATATACCCTGAAATGGTCTCAGACAGGCCCGAAGTCTCTGTTGAAACAGTTAATATGTGACTGCAATCATGTTTTTGCAGACTGTTTAAGTGAGAATCTAGATTCAGGGAGATGTTTAAGTGCTTTTACACTGATTATGCAAGCCATAAAAGAAGCCCTTACTATCAGAGGTGGCAAGTTGGGGCAAAAAAGGGCCATTGGATGGTTTGACTATAACTGTACACAAGCACATAAGAAACTGAAAAAGGCTTTAAGAGCCCCAAAAAGATCTTCAACTGATATACGCAAGTGTAGACAGGAATACAAGACAGCAATGAAGGAAAGGAAACTGACCTTAAAAAGAACTTTGTGGGAAACTCTACATATAGCTAGCTGTACAAAAGATAATATCCTCTTCTGGAAAACAATAAATTCTCCTGTGTTAGGGGACAGAGACTCCCCCAGGATGGAAATAGCGATTTCCAAAGAGGATTGGATTGTACACTTTTCTAAAATATACTTGCTGGCTAGCGACTTGAAGCCTACAGTTCCTGTATATGATCAAGGCCTCCAGGAAGGTCCACGCCCGATCATAACCCTTCAATTTAGCCTTGAGGAGGTAGAGGAAGCCATAATTCTAAGTAAACTAGGGAAAGCTCCGGGCCCCGATGGCGTTCCGATTGATTTATACAAGGCTAATATTCAGCTATGGGGGCCTGTACTGACGCAGACATTGAGGGCCATCTGCATACGTGGTCCCTTACCATCCTGGCGAGACTCCAATATTATTCCAATATATAAAAAAGGTGATTGCCTTAATCCAGCCTGTTACAGGCCAATCTCCTTACTGGATACAACAGCTAAACTAGCAGGGAGAATTATTTTGAATAGATTGCAAATATGGGCGGAAGAAAAGAGCGCTTTATCTTCTGTCCAGTATGGATTCCGGAAAGGAATTGGGACAGTGGAGCAAAGCCTGAACTTAAGTATTATTATTGGAAAGTATACAAAGATTAGAGCAGGTAACCTGCATCTGGCTTTTATTGACCTATCATCAGCATTTGACTGTGTACTACATGATAAGTTATGGGATATCCTAAGCAGCATGGGGGTAGAACCAGCTATAATTCAATTTATACGAGAAATGTACACAGGGTGCAGAGCAAGAGTGAGGTATGGGCTAAAAGGGGAATGTACTCGCCCTTTTTGCCTACATAGAGGAGTGCGCCAAGGTTGTGTTCTCGCCCCGTTCTTGTTCTCAATGTACATAAATAACCTAGAAAATGTATTGGCTAGTAACTGCAAAGATCTACCCCAAATAGGTAATCGCGCTGTCCCGGTACTACTCTATGCAGATGATGCAGTTTTAATGGCCAGGACCCCACTAGCTCTTCAAAAACTTTTAACCACTTGCATTACATTTATGTCACAATTGGGACTCACCGTCAATCGCTCTAAAACGTTTATTATGAACTGTGGTGGGAAGCGCGGCAAGATTTATAATACTACTACCACGGATGGGAGGGTTGAAACCGCGTGAACCTTTTCTTATCTGGGCATAATGTTTGACAAACAGGGCTCCTGGGCTAACTGTAGGAAAATGAAAAAAGCTCAGCTTATTAAAACAACGGCGGCCTTAAGGCTTTTTTCCAAAAGAATCGGGGGGATTACCCCGCCGAACATGATAAAAATTTACAAAGCCAAGTGCACCCCAGCCGTTACGTGTGGGTCTGGAATTGGGGGATATACCAACTGTAACCCGGTACAGTCGGTGGAAAATGATTTTTTAAGACATCTGCTGATGGTACCAAATGGTACATCATCATACATTATCCACTCTGAACTGGGGCTCCCCTTTATTACAGATTTGATAAAGATTCAACCATTATTGTTATGGCACAAAGTTTGGACCTCAGAATATACTGAATTAAACAAGGCCATTTTGACTGACTGTATGGAGTCTACATACGCAGCAAGGGTGCCCTGGTTAAGATATATTATGACCTTCTTCGAAAATATGGGTAACAAAGTTTATTATACAAACCCAGCCTCGCTGGGAAAAATCCCTAGGAAGGACCTGAGTGTTCTGGCATTAAAGTATTTAGAAGATTTACAATGGGAGGTTGAATCAAAAAAGCCCACCGTCATCCACAACCAAATAATTCTGTCGACGGAGGGCATACAGCCTTATTTGGCGAATGTGGTAAACCCCTGCCACCGCTTTGTTCTCACCAGACTGAGGCTAGATATATTTCATAGATTAGTAACCTTTCCAACTATGAACGATTGGAGCACCATGTTGAAGGCATGCCCCTGTGATGCAAAGGCACCTCAAACTACAATTCATGTGGTCTTATTCTGTAAATTCTATGCCAAGCAGAGAAAGCGCTTAGTAGTCCCTCTTCTAAGGTTAATCAACTTGCCCCAGTGTCGTATCGCGTACGCCAGCCTCCAGGTGTTATCCTCTATTGAGACGTGTAGAACTTTGGCTAATTTTTTATGCTCTATATTAAATACAAGAAAGTTTATGGGGGTAGCGATGTAATTTTATCTAGTTCATCTAAATGTTTGCAATTAGGAAATTTTAAAGACATATTAAATACTCTGTTTGTTTGTATCCTTTTATTATTTTAACTTATTTAATCTTATCTTATTTATTATATACTGAAATGTATAATATTTGATACTTTTATGACTTGTTCAAAGTCGAATAAAGTTTGTACTACTACTACTACATCTAAAACTGCTTGGAATTCTGGACACTGAGTCATGTCAAGGAAATGACGTGTTTTGTTTATTTATTTTTAGTACAAAATGTCACCAGTGATGTCGGCATGGCACATTTTGTACCTCCCATGTAGACGTGGTAAATTTCTGACAGGTATAATTTCACACATCCCTAATTATTAATTAATCATAATTTTGCACAGCCATACTCAGACCCACAGAACTCTACTTGTCCCATGTCAAAGGTTTATTGCATGGAGTTGCGGCTTATAAGCTCAAATCACCTTGAATTATAATGCATATTGTACTGTTTGGGTCAAGGGGAAGAGCAAAACAAACAATGCAAAAAGATGTGGGGAAACATCCAGGATGACCTGAACGTTTTATACTTAACTGAAACTATACATACAAACATAATATATACAAATAATTTCAGTGGGCAAAGTGGTTTGTTTGAGCGCTGTTCACAAATGGGCAAGATATATAAGCATATTGCTTTTGCTGGTTCTGACCCAGAACACAAAGGCTAAGTTGGGAGGAGCGATGATGCACAAAAGTAGCACAGTCCCTTGAAATATAGGAAGTACAGTATACCGCAGGATGTACAAACGACCTACTGATAAACAGCACATTTACAGCACATTGTATAATCAGCGAAACATAAGCACAGCAACAATGAAAGCTGAGCAGAGAATTACAGCCCTGTTCATACAATGCCCACCGGATCTACTAGAACACAGGTATACAGCTGCTGTCTTGCTTCAAAGGGGAACCCATGTTGCTCTATTAAAAATCAAGTGTGTATATGGAATGATGTTAGGAGTTTCTGTTTAAGTCAAAGTATTCTTACGCATCATGATCTATTTTGTGCCAGTCTTCTTTTCCTATGCTTTCGCTGCTGTGGATGTAGTGCTGTTAATGTAATACATGTACTGGTATTAATTGTTGACAGTGGAACCAGTCTGCCACAGCTGTTAAGTTTACACCATCGTCAAGATCGATTTTGTGGCAGTATTTGAGCTCTACTACAGTTCCATATAAATTCTCCTAATTCAGCATCACGTCTGCTGGAAAAGCATTTTTAATCTATCATTCAGAAAAGTTTTTCAGTCACTCCCTGTTAAACAACTGGTTGGAATGCCGCGGGACAGTATCCTACCGATTTTACTGGTGTACATTCAGGGAACCCATCCTGAATATTATATTTACCCAAATATTCTCTCAGAACAAATGCTAATTCACATCAAAAACAAAATGGCAAGTGTTATCAATGAGTTATCACCTCTAAGCGACCCCATTATAATATGTCACCCTTACTATCACATTGTTGAATAACTCACTCTCAATTGATCCTTACAGCTTCTGCAACATGAAAGACAATAGTATACTAAAATGTTTAAAGCTATTGTTTTTTTCCCCTTGATTTGTACTGCAGTGACTTCTCTTGGATGCCAGCTGTAGAGCAATCATGCATGATTAAGGCCATAATTTATGTATTGGCAAGGTGGAGGAGGCACCCTGAAAGCTAGGGGTAATTGTCAATGAACTGGAGACTATCCACGACAGAAACTGTGTCTCTAACATGAATAGAAAACCATTAGTGTATATTTTCAGCTTAATCTCAGATGATCTTTTAATCATACCTTAGAGCAATCGAAATGGGTGATATAAATAATTTGTGGACACCTTCAAATTATTTGAGAATTGAGGACGTGAAATGTTTTTAATGGCGTTTATGCCTAAGTGATTAAATAGGCAATCCAGTATGCTCAACAGTTAGACTCAAAAACATCATTACTGTACTCACAAGTTAATCTAGAGCCAATGTTGAGAACTGCATACTTTGAGGTACACATTAACATCTGAAATTAATTGGTTAGTAAAGGAATAAAGAAGCATCAGCGGGGTTCGTAATAAGACCTTGACCGAGCAAGATTCATCTAAATCTACAACATTCTGCATTTGACATCAACACTCAAAAATAGAGATCTGAATGACAAATACAGTATTTTTCATCCAGGGACGTTCCTGATAACTGATAGCAATGGGAACAAGAACTGAAGGGATCAGCGGGAACAAAAAAAGAATATCAATGTCTTTGTGATTCCATTTCCATAATCTGTTTTCATGCTTCTGGCTTGTTTCGAATCTAATGGCCATTGCACTAAATGAGTTATTGCTTGTTGTTGTTAAGGATTAAGTTGCTCCATGGGTGGATGACATGCACGGACAACAGGTCTGGTGAGTTCATGACTGACCTGAAGTCTGTCATCCCTTTGGATCCTTTAATGATGTGCGTAGTCATCTTTTTTGGGTGTGGACCAAACTTTAAAGCATATGTTAAATAGTTAGATGATGGCAACCTTTCTCGCTTAAAGGCAATTAGTATAAGCCTTGGAAAACTGTTGTTGTGGCAAATAGTGGACTGAATGATAATTGCTGTTGCCCCTGGTGGGATTGTTCTCTCTCAATGGCAATGCGGGCACAGCCTAGAATTGAGATGTTTGTTTGCCTTCAACCATATATTGTTCACCTTCGTTATTCTTTCCTTGGGCTTTTGCTACAATATATTTAACACACTATTATAGAATTGGGGTTCTATTAGCATTGGTGATGGGGATCTGAATGATACTCGTTGTAGACTTCTATAAGTGGAGAATCCACTCAGATGGGAACACATTATAACATATGGTACTGACGTTTTAATCTTGGAGCGTTAAAGATTTTCTACTCCACCCAAAAGCCAAATAATTTTTACCAACGCGAAAAAGCAAGAGAGTCTTGTTGCTGCCCGCAGGAGCAAATCTTTCACCTAAACAAGCAGAAAGCGAACAGGCGTCTTGGGTTACTTGTGTTCCAGTTCATACAGAACCTGGCTTGGAAGCTTGGGCTAGACTGTTTCCACTGGAGCAGTGCCAAGGCTGAAGTGCACATGGCTGGGTGTAATCTGGCTGTATCATGGTGGGAAAAAAAATGATGGACTAGGATGCAGCCCCAAGTATTTACCAGTGGTTGGAATTACTTCAAGTATTAATTCAATTACTTTTTTGTATTTTCTATTGTGAGTATATGTGCTGTAGTCAGCACAGCTCAACAACTCATAAAAGCAACCACTGGTCTGTGTTTCAGAGTTGTTTTGCTGCAGCCTATGTTCTAACCCAGTGGTTCCCAACCTTTTGATTTCAGTGGACCCCCACTTTAACATTAATGGAACCCAGGGACCCTCACTGAATCATCATGGGAATCCGGGGACCCCCGCCTGAGTCATTACTGGAAGCTGGGGACCTAATTTGTCAATATTTGTTAATATACTGTATTTTAATCTTCTAGGCTGTCGCGGACCCCCTGAGAAGGCTTCGCGGACCTCCAGGGGTCCCCGGACCACAGGTTGGGAACCACTGTTCTAACCCATATACATATCACGTTAATGTGCTGCAGACCACATCATTTCAGCTGTGGTAGATGTCAAAGCTTAAGAGTCCACATGGTGACATTTATGTAAACACAAGTCCTGTATCCCTGGCCCAATTATGTAAAATAGATGTGAGGCAAGGAGAAGAAAAGCTGACTGAAGTACAAGACTTTGAGTTGGTGATCTTCCTATGTTTACCAGTTCACCCATGATAACACACTTGCCTGTCTTTGCTCATTGTGAGACCTACAAGACATCTAATGCAGCTCATTCATTTTTTTTATGACCCCAGCAGTTTTTTCTCATTCAGTACCACAGTTCACTGTCACCAAAGGTCATGTAGCCAATTGTAGGCATATTCATTCCTCTGTAGTCTTTTTCCCAATGACGAGGCAGAGCAAGAAAGTCTGCTGATCAAACACAAATAATTATGCTATATTAGCCCAGCCCTGTAAGGAAATGGCTCCCTGTTGCAGTTACCCCCCACTTTTTGCCCGATACTGATGCTGACTTGACTGAGAAGTGTGCTGGGACCCTACGAACCAGGCCCCAGCACCAGTGTTCTTTCACCTAAAATGTACCATTGTTTCCACAACTGGCACACCCCTGGCACACAGAAAAGTCACTTGTAAAAGGTACCAGTGGTACCAAGGGCCCAGTGACCAGGGAAGGTACCTAAGGGCTGCAGCATATGTTGTGCCACCCTCAGGGACCCCTCACCTAACACATGCACACTGCCATTGCAGATTGTTTGTGTTGGTGGGGAGAAAAAGGCAAAGTCGACATGGCATCCCCCTCAGGATGCCATGCACACAAAATGCTGCCTGTGGCATAGGTAAGTCACCCCTCTAGCAGGCCTTACAGCCCTAAGGCAGGGTGCACTATACCACAGGTGAGGGCATAGCTGAATGAGCAATATGCCCCTACAGTGTCTAAGTATATTCTTAGACATTGTAAGTACAGTTGTGGCCATATTAAGTATATGGTCTGGGAGTTTGTCAAAAACGAACTCCACAGCTCTATAATGGCTACACTGAATACTGGGAAGTTTGGTATCAAACTTCTCAGAATAATAAACCCACACCGATGCCAGTGTTGGATTTATTAAAAAATGCACACAGAGGGCATCTTAGGGATGCCCCCTGTATTTTACCCAATTCTTCAGTGCAGGACTGACTGGTCTGTGCCAGCCTGCTGCTGAGAGACGAGTTTCTGACCCCATGTGGTGAGGGCCTTTGTGCTCTCTGAGGACAGAAACAAAAGCCTGCTCTGGGTGGAGGTGCTTCACACCTCCCCACCTAGCAGTGAGCCTCAAAGGCTCAGGCTTCGTGTTACAATGCCCCAGGGCACTCCAGCTCGTGGAGATGCCCGCCCCCTGGACACAGCCCCCACTTTTGGCGGCAAGTCCAGGGGAGATAATGAGAAAAACAAGGAGGAGTCACCCACCAGTCAGGACAGCCCCTAAGGTGTCCTGAGCTGAGGTGACCCCTGCCTTTAGAAATCCTCCATCTTGATTTTGGAGGATTCCCCCAATAGGAATAGGGATGTGCCCCCCTCCCCTCAGGAAGGAGGCACAAAGAGGGTTTAGCCATCCTCAAGGACAGTAGCCATTGGCTACTGCCCTCCCAGACCTAAACACACCCCTAAATTCAGTATTTAGGGGCTCCCCAGAACCTAGGAAACTAGATTCCTGCAACCTGAATACGAAGAAGGACTGCTGACCTGAAGCCCTGCAGAGAAGACAGAGACACCAACTGCTTCGGCCCCAGCTCTACCGGCCTGTCTCCCCACTTCAAGAAAAACTGCAACAGCGACGCATCCCCCAGGGTCCAGTGACCTCTGAAGCCTCAGAGGACTACCCTGCATCTAAAAGGACCAAGAAACTCTTGAGGACAGCGGCCCTGTTCAACCAAACTGCAACTTTGCAACAAAGAAGCAACTTTTAAAGACCACATGTTTCCCGCCGGAAGCGTGAGACTTTCCACTCTGCACCCGACGCCCCCGGCTCGACCTGCGGAAAACTAACACCACAGGGAGGACTCCCCGGCGACTGCGAGGCCGTGAGTAGCCAGAGTTGACCCCCTGTGCCCCCACAACGACGCCTGCAGAGGGAATCCAGAGGCTCCCCCTGACCGCAACTGCCTGTTTCAAGGAACCCGACGCCTGGAAACCACACTGCACCCGCAGCCCCCAGGACCTGAAGGAACCAAACTCCAGTGCAGGAGCACCCCCAGGCGACCCTCTTCCTAGCCCAGGTGGTGGCTACCCCGAGGAGCCCCCCCTGTGACTGCCTGCATCGCTGAAGAGACCCCCGGGTCTCCCCATTGATTCCTATTGAAAACCCGACGCCTGTTTGCACTCTGCACCCGGCCGCCGCCGTGCCACTAAGGGTGTACTGTCTGTGCCTGCTCGTGTCCCCCACGGTGCCCTACAAAACCCCCCTGGTCTGCCCTCCGAAGTCACGGGTACTTACCTGCTGGCAGACTGGAACCGGGGCACCCCTATTTCCATTGAAGCCCATGTGTTTTGGGCACCACTTTGACCTCTGCACCTGAAGGGCCCTGAGCTGCTGGTGTGGTAACTTTGGGTTTGCCTTGAACCCCCATCGGTGGGCTACCTTGGACCCAACTTTGAACCTTGTAAGTGTTTTACTTACCTGTGAACTTAACAATCACTTACCTCCCCCAGGAACAGTTGATTTTTGCACTGAGTCCACTTTTAAAATAGCTTATTGCCATTTTTGCCAAAACTGTACATGCTATTGTGATAATTCATAGTTCCTAAGATAGCTGAGTGAAATACCTTTCATTTAAAGTATTGTTTGTAAATCTTGAACCTGTGGTTCTTAAAATAAACTAAGAAAATATATTTTTCTATATAAAAACCTATTGGCCTGGAATTGTCTTTGAGTGTGTGTTCCTCATTTATTGCCTGTGGGTGTACAACAAATGCTTAACACTACCCTCTGATAAGCCTACTGCTCGACCACACTACCACAAAATAGAGCATTAGAATTATCTCCTTTTGCCACTATCTTACCTCTAAGGGGAAACCTTGGACTCTGTGCACACTATTTCTTACTTTGAAATAGTACATACAGAGACAACTTCCTACAAGCCCTTTCTTGGTATTTTGAGACAGAGAACAGGATAACATAACTCTAGTTTGCAATAGGTGAATAATGAGCATCCCACAACAAATATCCCATATACTAAGTAGAAAGTTTTCATGCAGCTAGTCAGTGCTATTTGACTAAATAAAAGTATACCAAGATAGTGTGCTCGCTACCCACCATTAACCTTTTATTTGCTGCAATCAATTCTTCATGAGGTGCAACCTATCTTGAGCCATGCGGATCCTTGACATGGAGTGGGATTTACCTGCAGGGAAGGGAGACAAGTAGGGAGCTGAGACAAATAAGAAATGCTATACAAAAGAGCAGACTCAAGACAAGAGTAGAAGGAATTAAATGAAGAGCAAGAAAGAAGAAAGGAAGAATTTATTTAAGGAATTAAAGAGGGATAGAATGAAATAAAAGCAAAATTCTTTACAGACACTGGAAACAAACAGTGTACCCATGATTTGTTACAGCCCAATCAACGTGAACAAAGATCACCACCAATGATTACAAATTTTTAAAACATGTGAACCCAATGAACAAAGTATATTGGAATTTACAATATCATTACGCTCACTAAAACTGTTTCCAAACACCAGAATGCTGTCTTGAAAATAAAGAACACGTTTGTGATCCTAAAGCATAAACCTCAGGAGTCTTTGAAAAACAGACAAGGCCGACGCAAGGCCAAAGGCATGCATTTATAGCGAAACACACCTAACGTGTTAATAAATGAGGTAAGATGCATGAAGTCTTCAGTCAGATTATCTTATGGCAAGGCACAGACATGTCCAACGTAGTGAACACAGTGCCCCCTTTCAAGGTACGTAGCACTTCATTAACATTGGGTAATGGCTCCTGATCCACCCAAATGTTATGATTTAAGTTGCATAAACCCACACACAATCTAAGGGTTTTGTCACCCTTTCGAGCTAACACAATTAGAGATAACCACTCTCAACCTTCAATAGGTTCAATGTTGCCAAGACTAAACAAGTGGTTTAGTTCATTCTGTAACTCACCCCTCAAGCATAGGGATTCTATGCCTTTGATTGATTTAGGAAGTATCTTTCTTCCTGTTTATGCTTATATCATGTCAGTTTGGAAGTTAGCATTACATGAATTCAATTCGTTTTTATGCTTTTTAAAATTGATTGATGATTCCATCTTATAACTACTTATTCCACTTATAAATTGTTTTTACAAGAATATATTGATTTATTTTTGTATGGCTTTTTAGGTGAAAAAAATACAATATATTGTTTTATTTAATGCTTATATCCAAATGTAGATATTGAAAAAAATAAAACGTTAGAGAGAAGTAATAGTTGGCTTTGTTACACCACCTCAACATATGTTTGAAACCTAAGAAATTCTCAAAAAAACACAGTTTTTAAATAAATGAATAAACTAATAGAGTAAAAATGAAAAAAAAACACTAAAATTAGCATGTTAGGGTTAGGAGCAGAATCCGTAACTCATACAACAGACCAGCAAACCATAAATTGCACACTAAGTGCTATGATCATAAGCCCCTTAATGAAACAGATGTGATTATGTTTGCGAATCGTCTTACATATCACATTCCCTTTACCTGACAACTGTGAATGTACTGTCATTCACTGCTTTGATTATTTCTTGTTGTTTAATTAGATTATACTCTTTAGTGTTGGCATTTACTGGTATAAATATTGCGAAGTCATAAGCATTGCATTTGGTGTGCAGGTTATGGTTATGGCAAAAAACTACATATACCATAATGTATCAGACTTGCAGTACAAATATCTTGACTGGAATGATATATGTAGCAAGGTGTGCAATGGGCCAGAGGATGTGACGTGTGAAGGCCGGATCCCACCGGAGAACCACCTTGTGACATAACATTAGAATCTAGGCATACACCAATCAGGGTGAGGTGACAAAAGGTTTACCATTAGTTTGTGGAAATCTTATAGCATAACTCTAGCCACAGGTTAGCTGAGCTATTTACAAACAGCCTGAAGTAACAGATAAACACGATATACAGTTCCAAGACCGTAGTTCGTGGAAGGAATAAAGTTACTTATGGGCAAATTTACAGTTCAGCGGATGGGATACTCCGTCACAAATGTAGCGGATATCCTGCTCACTGTTTTAAAAGTGCATTATATTCTATGGCACTTGTAATACAGCGGACAAGATATCCATCACGTTTATGAGGGAGCATCCCATTCACCAAACTGTAAATCAGGCCCTTAGTCTGAGAGGTATAACCTGAAGAGGGGAGTCTTCAAGTCATTTCTTGGCGTTTGCAGGTCTGAATCGCATTTGATGTGCTCTGGGACAAGATTCCATCATTTGAGGGCTAGAAAGATGGCTTAGTTTACGGTCTTATTTTGTTTTACATTATGATCACAGTGCTCCTCTTTCCTCCTATCTAGTTAGGTAAAGTTGTTTCCCACACAAAAGTTCTAATTTTCTCATCATCAGTCACAAGCAAAACCCTCTTTTTCAATCGACATTCTTGCAGTTCCTTAAGCATCATGAAACCAAAGCAGGCAATGACTTCCTTCCCTTCCTTAATCTGCAATTACATCATCCATTCTGTAAGTCTTATCAACAGTAGTGGTGATGCACCTGACACCCTGATAAGGCCATTATGCATCCCCTACTCAAACCTGGCAAGCTACTTTGCTCATCTGAGAGCCAGGTACCAGTTATTATGGTGCCTCAGGCTTCATGGACAGGCCTTGTTAATGTTGGGGCATTACACATCTATTGCTTAAGTCTAAAAAACGTCTTTGTGCAGTTATTATTATAGTTGAAAATCTGATCTGCACAGGCCAATAAACCTTGCACCGGTTGATTGTCAGTGGTCAAGAAGCTTGCACAAGACCGCTACTGGTGGGGCACAGAGCCTGATCAGAAGCCATTTTCTTTTGCCAACCCCTACAGAATGATCGATGCAGGTTCTGCAGCCAACCCCCCCCCGGCGCACAGCTGAAGCGGGTGTTATCTGCCTGCAGGTGGTTGGGTTTAGGTTCTGGTCAGAGGTGGGAATAAAAAAATAATTAACCAAAAAAAATGGTTTACTATATCAACCTTAAAAAAAGAAAAACAAAAGGAAAAAAATATAACATAGCAGAGGTCCGCTATCTGTGGCAGGTTGGGAATTCCTGCCATGTTCAGCAAGGGTTGACCACCAGCAATGGGTTGGGCACAGAGCTTGCCTGGAAGCCAGGTCTCAACATCCCTCTTCACACGGCATAATCTCTTGCAGTGCGGAGGTTGACTTGCAGTGGTAGATAGAGCGCAGGGCCTGGCCAGAGAATAGACACGTTCTATGAGGGTTGGCTCCTGGTGGGAGGTGGAGGCCAGGTCCTGCAATAGCCCTTGCTATTCATGGCTACAGGGGATGGCTGCAAGGCCTAGGCTGGCATCAGTGAAGTTAACAGCAATGTAATTTAAAATGTCATCAGCGATGCCATAAGTAGTGAATGAGGGGACAACAATTATAAATAGTTTGCCTAACCATAACTAGTGAATTTCAGTGTTTTAACCAAAAATTCACTTTAATTGTGGTTTTTTTACTCACATTTTGTTTAGCCACGCTTGCTACTGAAAAGTAATTTTTTATTTGCCTGTAGCCTGGTGTCCCTACCAAATTTGGCCTTTCCTTATTGTAGTGAGCTAAAGCCAGGCATACCAGTGTCAGGCAGTTCAGTGTAGGGGAAACTAAGTTAAAGGGGGGTATTAAAAGTGTTCACGTTTTTGCTTTCATGGGAAATTTTACTCAGACATATGGCAAAAACTACAAAACGGATTTCAATCAAACTGAAAGTAGAACTGTACTAAGAATGTGGGCTTTTGTTGGTTTGGTAAAAATCAGTTCAGTAGTTTTTGAGAGAATTGCATTTACAAAAGGTGTTGGATAAGCTTTAAAGGGTTAATACTTTTGATTATCTTACCTGTTTAGCCTGCAGCTGGTATGCAGGCAAGTTCAAAAACCATCTGTGGACTATTAAAAAAAACATAAAGGTCTCCCATTAGATGAGGGAGAAAGTTTTTTTCAGCAAGTCACAACTCCACTTTTCCCCACTGTGGAACAGCTAGCTTCCACGACCATTAGCTTCAACTTCACAACAGGAGGAGCATGATGTGGAGGGCTTTGGTGGTGCTGGAGAGAAAGACATAAATTCTGATGTGTGGAAATTCTTTACTCACCCAGAAGGATAGAAAAAAGGCATTGCATGCAGCATTGCATGTAGACTGTGTGAAATGAAGCTGAATTGGGGGACAAAAGTCCATTACTCTTTCGGCACCTCAATCATCCGAAGACATCTAAAATCCAAGCATGAGAAGGAGTACACCAGCTTGCTGAGTGAGACAGTGCCTGTGGAGACACTGGAGGGCATAATATTGCCAGGTGTGTCTGAAGAGTTGCTATATAAGCAGCAGGATCAAACCAATCCACACTAAGGCCCTCATTATGACGTAGGCGGTAAATCCCGCCAACTGCCATGGCGACGGCCTCCAAAAGACCGTTGCTGTAGCTACCAACCGTCCGCCATCTTATGACCGTAGCCGGAATTCCGCCAAAAGGCTGGCGGAATTCTGGCTATGGTCATGGAGGCGGATGGCGGTAAGGTGGCGCTGCTGCCAGCAGCAGCACCACGCCAGTAGAACGCCGCCGACCGTATCATGACACATGATACGGCCTGGAGGTGTTCCGCTGGCAGATGCTGCTGCTGGAAGCAGTGCCGGGTCCCGTCTCCTGCCGGAGGAACTCCTGCAAGCAGGTAAGTCCGGTTCTCCGACAGGGGAGGGGGTGTTGTGTTATGACTGTTTTTGTATGCATGCATGCGGGTGTGAGGTGTGTGGAATGCCTGTGTGCAGGAATGGGTGTGAGTGTACCTGTATGTTTTGTCATGTGAATGCGCGTGTGCCTGTATGTATGTCAATGTGTGTTGCTGTGTGTGTGTATGAATGTATGCATGAGTGGGTGAATGTGGGTATGCGTGTGTGTCTGAGTATGTTTGTCTGTGCGTGTAGGTGTGTGTATGTCAGGGGTCGGGAGTGGGAGGGAGAGGGTGGGGGAGGACTCTGGGGAGTGGGAGGGGACGGGGAAAACCCCTATCAGTGCCAGGGAAGGAATTTCCTGGCACTGATAGTGCCTACCGCCATGGTTTTCGTGGTGGTAAGATTGCCACAAAAACCATAGCGATAGGCGGGGTCATAATCCCGAGGGTGGGATTGTGATGGCCACCTGGCAGGAGACCGAAGTCTCCAGCCTGGCGGCTGTTACCGCCCTGGCGGACAGAGTGGTACATTGGCGGTTTGGCTTGAGCCAAACCGCCAATGTCATATTTTGGGGAAAGTTACCGCCAGCCTGTTGGCGGTACCTTTCTCCAAAATAATGCCTTCCACTGGGGTCGTAATGAGGGCCTAAGAGTGTTTGTACTCTATTGCACAGAATGCAAGGTTCACCTCTGATATGGGGAGCAGAACAAGTGACTTGGTGAGGAGCAGAAAGTGGAACTGCTTGTTCCAACAGTTCAAAAGGAAAAATAAGTGTCTAGTTTCTACCATAGTTATTGAAGATATATAACAACAAAAATCACAAAAAATACCCAAACCTCCCCCAAAACAAGAAAATACATTGGCCCATATTTATACTTTTTGACGCACAACTGTGCCAACGCAGTTGTGCGTAAAAAAGTTTTACCGCCGGCTATCGCCATTCCAAAGCGCCATGCGGGCGCCGTATTTATTGAATGACGTTAGCCGTCGCAGTGGACTGGTGTGCGTCAAAAAAAATGACTCACACCAGGCAGCGCCGGCGTAGGGGAAAATGGATATTGGGCGTCAAAAAATGGGGCCAGTCAGGTCTGAGGCAAAATTTTGGCCTCAACCCGATTTGCGCCATTTTTTTCGACGCCCAACCCCCATTGAAATGACTCCTGTCTTAGCAAAGACAGGAGTCATGCCCCCTTGCCCAATGGCCATGCCCAGGGGACTTATGTCCCCTGGGCATGGTCATGTTCAGGTAGGACTTATGTCCTCTGGGCATGGTCATTGGGCATAGTGGCATGTAGGGGGGCACAAATCAGGCCCCCCTATGCCACAAAAAAAATACGAAAAATATACCTACCTGAACTTACCTTTCTTTCCCTGGGATGGGTCCCTCCATCCTTGGGTGTCCTCCTGGGGTGGGCAAGGGTGGCAGGGGGTGTCCCTTGGGGCATGGGAGGGCACCTCTGGGCTCCTTCTGAGCCCACAGGTCCCTTAATGCCTGCCCTGACCCAGGCGTTAAAAATGGGGCACAGGCTTTAAAGTCATTTTTTGGAAGGGAACGCCTACCTTGCATATAATTAACGCAAGGCAGGTTCCCCCTTCCAAAAAATGGCGCAAACAGAGTATAAATATGCCCCATTATGTTTTATGAGTTTCACCCACCAAAAAAACTGAAAAAAGAGGATGGATGGATACATTGCAGGCCTGGCCAAAGGGAAGGCTCCCGGGCCAAGGCACTGCTGCTGCAGGTGCCTCATCCAACCCCATGTCGGGTTTAGAGCAGGAGCTATCCATAGTCAGCCTGAGCAGCAGGACTTAGATGCAATGTTGCACCGCGGTGCGCGGAGCGAGTCGAACATTCAGCTCGGGCCGCGGCACGCGGCACAGAGACACGCAGCACCCCCAGCCTCTCGTGCAGCATGCGAGGCCCCAACACTTTCTGTTTGGATGGTGTCTTCGCTCCTTCTTCCTTCGTGTCAGATACTGGTTCACGTCAGTTCCAGTGTTTTTCCTGTTGTTTTTTGATCTTGTATTTACTTTTTGACTTTTGCTCCTGTTCCAGGATATTTTCCTTTTTGGAGGTTTTTTCCCCTTATTAGGTTTTTTTTCCTCTGGCACTAATTATGTAGGACATGGCCTGCCCTTGGCGTTCCTATCGCCTGCAGCACCGTGGCTACCAGAAAGAGTCGCTCCTACCTGGGCCAAGGCGAACATTCAGGAACAAGAACCTCGCCACTCGTTCAGCGGACTCCAGGTTAAAGCAGCGCGTAAGTCGTGACATGCAAGTCCTATGCCCAACTTCTCCTATCCATAGCAAAAGGCTGCCAGCAACGGTTTGGGAGTAGGGTCTAGCCACAGGCCAGGTGATGCACACCCTTGCCGCACATGACTGAAGGAAGTATGCATTGGGTGTTTGCCACCCATGGTGTGTTGAGCTCAGGCTCTGGCCACATGCCAGAACCTGCAGTCAGTCCCCACAGTGCCCAGCAAAAGACTGTGCGAACTGGGGGTTGGACGCCCATGGCTGTTTTTTACACTGCATGGCTGCTGACCAGCCACTGCACCCAGTGTATGGACACACTCTATGTGGATAGGTCACCTACGGTGGGTTGGCTGCAGGGCTGGAGAACCATGGCAGGTTGAGAGCAGCAACTGGCCTGGCCTCATGGTGATGCTGGAATTTTAAGGGCTACATTTACAGATGAAAGCAGTGTTTCATTAAAAAAAAAGCCAATGAAAAAGCAGCAGTTAGAAACTGAGTTATTGTTCTGGCTGAAACAAGAAGAACCACTGAAAGTTTCCATTCATGATTTGTAGCGCATGCCATTAACTCTTACCATGAAGGCAAGTGGAGGTGAGTTAGTGAGGGGTTACGTGGAATGTTAATGGTATAGGTAGAGGGGGGTGGTCAGCCACTTGTCTGGTAAACCTATATTTGGCCCTATAGATGTAGAGCTCGAAGGTTGTGGAGTGGAATGTGGGGAATCTGTGGGTCAAAACAGTGGGTTGTAGGTGAGATTGTGTGATGTGTGGGCCTTACATGTTGGTGTTTTGTCTCGGTGTTTTAGGCGTGTTTTCAGGTGCAGATTGACACATACACATTGTGATAGGGCTTGTAAAATGTGCATGGTAAAAGCATGATACAAATCACTATATTCTCCCCTTAATCTCTTCTATATCTCTTTTCTCTCTCTTTCACTGTCTCTCTCTATCTCTATCTGTCTCTCGCTCTCTTTCTCTCTCTCACACTCTCAATCAGTTGCTCTCTCACTATTTCTCTCTCCTTCTCTCTCTTGCTACCTCTATGTCTCCCCTTTTATTTTACCCTCTCTCCCACTCTCTGTCTCACACCTTTTCTCTCTTGTTCTCTCTCTTTTACTCTAGCTCCAAATCTATCTCTTGCTCTCTCTCTCTGTTATTTAATTCTCTATCTTGCTCTGTCTCACTTCCTCGTCCTCTCTCTCGCTTTCTTCCTCTCTCCTTTTTCCATCCTTCCCTCTTTCTCTCCTGCTCTCTCTGTCTCTTTTTTACTCTCTGAATCTCTCTCTCTCTCTTATCCTCCATGATTCCCTCTTTCTTACCACCTCTCTCATTTCTTGTTCTCTCTCTCTCTCGTTCGCTCTCTGTTTCTTCTTGCCTCTTTGAATCTCCTTTTTTCTGTCTCTATCTCCAATTCTGTCTCTCTTTTCTCCCCTTCTTGCTCTCTCTGTTTCTCTGTGTCTCTTTCTTCCTCAATCAGACTCTTTTACGCGGTATACCACACTGGTAATTTTATTTTCATTATTTTACAATTTATTTTCATCATATGGAACAATGTGTTTGTTTTGCGCAGTGACTATCACCAGTAATGTAATCAACAATGTTGCTTGTGATGTCACCAATGGTATCATGTTCGATATCATACATAGCTCAAACATTGTCATGAGTTGTAATTAGCAGTGTGTTGACCCATAACAGGTGTATTTCAGTGGTTATTCGAGTTTGAGCCAAAACCATAACTCAGTTCACTTTCCAACTCGGAACTATTTCTATCTTTCTAAAATAAATATGTGCGTGTGTGTGTGGAACTGAAGAAAACAAAATTAAAGTGACATTACAGTTAAGAATTGTACTATTTAATAATATGTTACTTTATTTAAATTCACTGAAAAAAATAAAGTTTAAACAGATCCTATAGTTAGGTGAAAATGTCAGTTAAAACATACATTTTAAAACAAACAAAACCAATGGAAATCATCAGTTATAGTTATCTAAATTAACTATATCTTCTGCTCTCAAGTAGTAATTTCAGCTGTTGCAGTGATCAGTGATGCAATAGAACATCATGAGTGACGTAATATGGTAGATAACTTGCAGAGCATGGCGAGTGTGTAAGTTATAGTTGCTTCAGAGCCCCATGGTCCACGCATGAGCCAGCAACACCATTTTTTTTTTTTTTCTCACTTGGGGTACCCTGCTACCCCCTGGGGGACCTTGCAACATTTTTTACAATGGTACCCTAGGGGGTGGGGTTCCCGGGACACAGTCCAAGTGCTAGCCCCGAGGAATGGGGTCCCTGGGCCATACCAAGGCTCAAGGAGGGGGGGTCTTATGTCCCATTCCCATTATTAAAATATTGGCCCTGGGGCATCGGATGACAGGGCCTCTTTGAGGTTTGGGCAAGGGGGGCTGCACAACTCCTCCCATTTATTTTCATCTTGGCCCCGGGGGACGGGTCCCCAGGCCCTTCAGGAGGCTTGGGGAGGGGGGCTGGACGCCCCTCCCCTTAATAAATAAACATCCTCTCCCCTATTAAATACATTTCTCCGCCCTTGGACCCTGGACCCCAGGGCATCTGCAGCTATATTTAAAAAAAAATATGTTTTTGAGCCCCGGAGCAGGGTCTCACGAGGCCTAGGTGGGGCTTTGTATCATTGTGAGGCAACTCTTATCTGCCTTATATGATGTAATGGCACAACTGTCTTTTTTCAGTGTCCTGGGCCTAAGCCATATGTAAAACCTCTGTTTAAATGATAAATCTGTTTTTTTTAGAAAATAAATAAAACCTTGCTGATGAGTGCTAGGAACGTTCCCACTAACATAATAACAGCCATGCTGAAAGGTGGCAGTGCAGTGCCCTAAATTTATACCATATGCGCTGGGAAGTGCTATGCTAACAACTGCTATTGGTAAGGTGCTCATAATTTAATATTATAACCATGGCACCCATGTTGCAATAGTCCTCTAGTAATGGACTTGTGATATGAGGGGCTTCTGAAATAAACTTCATCTTGGCAGCCTACTAGCTGTCTGACCTTCTGGCCTATTAACTATCTGACTAGGGCTCAACTAGACCTGTACTTCGGTGTGGGGAGACTAACAAGCAACTCAATGGAGGCAGGACTAACATTGAGAACAATGGGGTGGAGCTAACATTACAGCCAATACAAGAAATTAGAGTGATAAATTGTGCATTTTAAACATATTGGTCAAGCACAATAATATTACAACAAACATAGTTTACTAGGTTTGCCAATGTTACAGACTAATAATGAAGATCTTTAAAAAGGAGAATAAGTGCTTTGACAATGAGAAAGCAGCTTTTTTTTTACGGATTTCAATACAAAGCACTTTAGAAACAGTTTTTGCAAAATTATTTCAAGGAAATTAGTGTTTTTGCCATTTTTTAAAACTCCAGTCTGTGAAATGACAATGAGCGCTTGAAATATTTTTTATTCCATCTTCAGAAAGACGCTCTGGTCTGTCTGGTGACCAAAGGCATGTTTTTCATCCTGCTTATTGGGACGTTGCAATATATGCTTGCTTTGAGTCCCCACAAATGTGCAGGTCTGAGAATATTAAGCTTACTCGGCTAACAGACCTGATTTTGAGATGTGTGACTGATAAGTCTTAGATTTGATTGCTAATGCTATATTCTTAATGCCAATCGGTTTGCAATAATAACACCTGTTAATTATTCTGCCAGAAATCTACACTATTCCAAATCATAATAAAATAGTTTCCATTTTCACCTCACATTGAGCAGTTTTCATATGAGATGACTGAGCTCCATCCATGCAAAAAGCCACCAGCCCATAACGAACTGGAAGAAGGTATTTGTCTTGAAATTACTTTACAACAAATAATGCTCTTCCATTGAAAACTACAAGTATTCCTTCTAGATCCAGGAGATATGTGGGTAATGGGCAATATCTTGCAATGACCTCACTCTGATAGAATTAGAAAGTGCCCCTTAATAATATATGTTACAGTAACAGCACCCATGCTTCTGAAGCCCCCAGCATATGAAGTGCCAAATCCGCTAAAGCTCTTTTTAAAATCTGCAGGTGCAACTTGAATTATATGATTCAACATTTGGTACTACTTTTTCCAAAATGCCTTTGAGAAGAATGACTATATTCTTTATAATAGTTGCTCCCAAATGTCTGTACTAATTATAGCAGTTAGCCTGGCCTGAGTAAGGAAAGGGACAAATCTGAATGGGACAGAAGAGAAGTAGCAGGAAGACAACATGGTTACCAGTTTATCATTGTAACACTGACGCAAGTACTGAACAAAGAAGTGTTTTCATTGTGCACTGCTTTTGCTTATCAGAGGTATGCTACTGTGACAGAACAAGACTGAGGGGCCAATTTATAATTTGGTGGACTGAGGTTTGGCAGTCAGGGTGACGGAGTAGTTTACTCCGTCGTCTTGACTGCATCTTTGCCTGCCAGATCATGAAATGACTGCTAAGCTGGCGGTCATTTCTTAAAGCATTGCCAGGAACCGCTGTCACAGCAGTTGCTGTCAATGTTTTTTGCAGTTTAATGCACGGCTCTGTGAAGCATGACAGAGCCATACGGCAAACTCTTTTCATTTTTATTTTCAGAAAGAAAATCCCGCCGCATCCTCTTCTATGAGTCTTCTCCCATGGCAAGGTGGGCATTTAATAGTATTTACTGCCCTTTACCTGGTGATGATGGTAAGTGAAAACTGACCTCTAATTCCACCCATCTAAAATTAGGTGGGTGGAATAAGACAACCTCTCCAGCCCTTATTCTGTCAGGCCGTCAGAAGGGTTTGATCACAGCAGAACGGGAGTAGTCTCTGCCGTGATTAAATCACAGGTCCACCTACATTTATATCAGGTGGGCGGACCACAGTCTTGATGGTATAGATAGTCCGTAGCTGTTGCAACTGAGTATCCATACCAACAAGATATAAATTAGGCCCTTAGTTTTAGAGCAGAATAAGGTTTCATAAGCATTTTGCTGGCAAACTACATTGGTCTGAAGTAGAAGAATCAGTGATGTAATGCCTAAATATATATATTGTATATACACTAGCTCAGAGAAAAGAAATCACATGGCATACAGTACACCAAGGGGCAGATGTATCATGAAGGCCTTTTGCGATTCGGAATTAGCGATTTTTAAGAAATCGCCATTTCCGACTCGCAAAACGCCATGTATCACATTTGTGAATCAGTAATAGCGATTTCTTAAAAATTGCAAATGCTATTACCGAAGCGCAAATTGCGATACCGGCACCATTCGCACCTATGGGCCTGTTGGCCCATATCTGCAAATTTTCTGCATTTCCAAAATTGCGATTTCTTAACTAGAAATCCCAATTCTGGAGATGCAAAACCCCAGGGTGCTGGGGGCCTAAGGCCCCCTCTGCTGCACCCCAAAATTATTTTTTTCACCATGTAAAGTGCACACATGCCAAAAGGACATGTGTGCTTTACATGTAAGTTATAAAAATGCATTTTAAATGCATTTTTAAAATTTGCACATGGTTACCAGCAAGTTCAACTTGGTGGTAAATAGCGATTCCTAAATTCCCAAATCGCATTTAGGAATTGCTTCATACATGTGCTAAGGAATCACAAATAAGGATTCCTTATTTGCGATTTCCTATTTAGAGAGTCGCAATTTGCGACTCTCTAAACAGGGTCGCAATTTTAAGGAATCGCTATTTTCGCGATTCCTTAAAATTGCATTCAGAATGTCTTTCATACATTCTGAAATGGCATTTTACATTCGCAAACGGGCATTCGCACCGTTTGCGAATGCAAAATGCTTTCATACATCTGGCCCCAAATTCTATATCTGTCTCACAATGCAGTCTGAGAAACTGATCAAAGAGGAGTTTGCTTAAGGCAGCAGAGGTGCGCTTTTGGTTGGACATAAAGTATATGTTCAGGCATCACATAGCTGAGCTATTTTTCAGCCTACCCATAAGTCAGGTGGCAGGCACCTAAGCTATCCCTCTGATGACAATGCTCCATCATCGAAAAAGAAAAGAATCACACCCATCATTTCTGCTTGATTTCTTCTAAAATTGGTACTGACCCTGAGTTTAGTACCTGAGGAAACCCACTAAATACACTGAAACCCTATACACGGACGATACGAGTTGAGTTATTACCTATAAGGTTCAGCAAATGCCCCAAGACATTTTAACACAGAACTAACAACGTCAAAAAAGATATGAAGATAATCAGTAAAACAGATGAATTTTAATTGCCTTCCTAAACATAGAATGTTCATATGTTACACAGGCCAAAACAGCATATATTCCAAATAAAGGAAGCTACAAAAGAGAAGGAACTACCTCATATACCCCCTCACCAAGCACTTCTACTTCAGAGGACTAATAGCAGAAAAGAAGAGCCAAATTGAAGGGATCACATAGGCTTGGAAGCAAACACTCAAGCAGCATGCGGACTGCTTTATATTAGGCTCTGTGGGCAAAGGAGAGTGTTTTATACCTTAGAAACTGGCAACCAGTGCAGCTGATGGACAGCCCGGGAGAACCTATCAAATCTCCTGAAATTCATGTCAAGGTAGGCTGTCATATTATGAATACTTTGAAGTCTGTACATAGCTGACTCAGAACTCAAGAAGGCCAACACATTGGCATAGTTTGGTCTAGCAATGATGGTAGCATTAACAACACAAGTTTTCAAGGAGCATAGGATAAAAAGGTTTTTTCTTCAAGCTCTTCATTGGAGGTATCAAGATGACACAACAGCAACAGGCAGGTGGAAAAGCCATCATTGTAATCTTGTCTTGCTTATTATTCAATACAACCACACAGGCAGCCTCGGTGTACACAGGCCTCAAACTAATTCTGCTAGCATCTAGAAACTGGTGTTCTTCAAGACGTTTAAAAAGCTGGTGAGCCAGAAATTCACATTACCGCCAAAAGAAAGATGTGCCTGCAGTCAGCTTCTCCCCTGGCGTCTAAGTTTGGCTTTTTCAAAAGGCGTTTTGACGATCCCTTTTTATATCCACTAGGGATAGTGCCAAATAAAAACAGGTATCAAGAGGGAAGGTAAAAGGTGAAGAGTAATGACCACAGATAAAGATTATAGAGTCTTGATTGGACATACATCCTCATGCCTTAAGAGAGGAAAGCCAGGAGGAAACCTCCTCCTCTTCCTTATTCATTAAGAGAGCTGTGAGAGGAGTGATAAGAAGGGTTAAGGCTAGAAATTGTACTGCCAGAGACAGGGTGAAACTGGAAGATGGACAATACAATCATGAATGGTATTAATATTTTCATAGAAGAAAGAGACCAAACTGTGACAACCACTTTAGGAGAGGGAACATTGATTTTTACTCAGGGAAGATTGTTGAGATTGAAGATTGCCTGGAAAAGAACCTTTGAGGGCTGATACACAAGAAATAGAAATAGCAATATGGGACATTTTATAAGGCATAAGTTGTTGACATATATATGTTTTAGCAAAGTCTGAAATTGAATATTTTTTTACATACAATGCTAGAGGGATAGTAGCCTTGTTTCTCTTTCCCCAGCTTAAGCAGATGTGCCTAACTACATCAAATCTGTCTTACTCTCTAAACAACAATGCTCGGCTCTTTATCATTATATATCAAATGCTTGCAGCTTCAAGACACGCGGAGCAATGTTTGAGGTGAAACTAAGGGCCTCATTTAGAGTTTGGAGGAGCAGGAGTAGCACCAGAACACTGTGGTGCTTCTGCTTTACCAAACTCACTGATAAGTCATTGTAATTAGAGTTGGCAGAAGGGGAATGTTTACACGGATCCTCCACTGGATCTGCTTGTGTAAACCTCTGAGCTTGTTGCCAAGTCACAATAATGCTCCTCCCACCTTATTGATGGTGAGGCAACATTCACTCCTTTTTTCCTGCCAGAGGCATGGTAGATGTAGGCCGGGACACACTTTGGAAACAGGGGACCTGAACTATAACTCAAGCCAAAGCCTGCGTCGGGGAGAGACTGCACACCAGCATTTCGCACCAGGAGGCACATATCAGGAACTGACCAGACCCCCTGTGTGGGACGTACTTTGGAGACCAGAGACCGGGGGCCTGAACTATAACTCCAGGCAAAACCTGCAGCGGCAAGGGGAGGCTGCATGCCAGTATTTCGCGCCAGGAGGCATATATCACAAACTGACCAGATCCACTGCACAGGACGCGCTTTAAGGACCGGGGACTGGGGGCCTGAACTATAACACCCGGCAATACCTGTGGCAGCGGGGAGAGGCCACATGCCAGCATTTCACGCCAGGAGGCACATATCAGGAACTGACCAGACCTGCTGTGCAGGACGCGATTTGGAGACTGAGGACCGGGGCTTGAACTATAATTCTATTTCAGGACTGGAGGCTCCGATTATGCTATCTCTTCCTTTCCTGTCCAAAAATAGCAGCCAATCAGTTAACACTAAGCAAAAACCTACTCATCCTGTGATGCTACAATACAGTATCACATGCCCCAATCACAAACCATGACCTCTGTCCATAAATAGCATGACCCCAAATGTCACTTCCTCTTTCTTTGCTGCTCCGCAGCAGATAAGTACTATTCGTTTATTCCTCTGCTTAAATGCTTATATGTTATTGTAATTTTGCCTTTTTGGTGTGTATCGGCGACACGATTTCGCTCACTTTGTTTGTTTTATAACGCTTCTTGCGTTTTAGATTATCGGCTTCGTGATGATTTATTTGTGCCCTTATTTTTTGGTGGAGCATGCTACGCGCATCGCGCATAGTCTGTTGTTAGTTTTTTCCCCTCAGGCGGCGTGCGCGTGCTGTTTTACCAGCCGTTTTTCTTCCAGTTTCATTTCTCTGGAAGCCAGCTCTTGATTACACCGCACGCTACACCGGAGCTCCCCATTTTCAATAACACTCATTGTGCTCTCTGATGCCCAGCGTATATTAGCGTCTGGGTTGTAAAATTAATGAAGGCTTAGCCTAGAGTGTTACACAGGCAGCTCCCTCCACGTCTTATTGGGCCTCACATTTTTTTTTCTGTCTGCTGTAAGGGGTTTTTACACTCCCCTTGCATTTATTGGTTCTTCCATTAATAGGTATCCTTGTTGGATACTATATATATTAGCATTATGGCTCAATGAAATGAACATGACGCAGGATACTTTCCTGATGACACTGGCAACCAGCTAGAAGTTAACCTGGTGGAAGCCCTGGACACCAGGGTTTAACAGTCAGTTAATGATGCCCTAGTAAGACCGTTAGGACCCTTTTCGGGCTAACTTTTTGAATACGCTCACTCGCAAGGTTGGCTTCAAGGACAACAACCCCTTTCTGAAGGGGCTAAGCCTAAATCCAAGTCTAATTAAAAATATTTAGAAGGAATGGATGCTTCTTCTAGGGACTTACATGCTGACTTATTGGACAAACTGTCGCTGAGCATAACTATAGCTCAAGAAAAGATTCTTCTTTCTCCCCATCACCTTTAGATAAGGACTCTTCGTCTAGAGATTCAGATGACTCGGAGGCTCCGGGTCCCAGTAAGAAATCGAAGAAGCAGACGCCTTCTCTTCAGGTATTGGATTTCGATCCCTCTGACATCATACACCCCAGATCATCTACTTGGTTACCGTCCACTGAAGTGGCACAATATGTTCACTCTAATCTTAGACGGAGTTTTGATAAAGAGGTTCAGTCACGCCTTTGAGCGGAATGTCCTAGACCAGATTTGGATAATAAGGTGTCCTACACTCCTGAAATTGACCCCACCATGGTCACTTTCATGAAAAAATTTACAAAACATCCCAAAAAAGGACTGGATAGATCTTGGCGCCTCTGCCAGATAAACTCCTCGATTTAACAGGTCCACTGACAAAGATGCTAGATATGGCTTTTCTTGCTAAGGAGTCTGACACTCCTGTAGACACTGATGTTTTGATGGGATGGGCCCAGAGAGCCATTTGTCAATTGGGCAATACCAACTGCGCAATATCTGCAGAACACAGAAACTCCATCCTTATGCGTATTGACCTGAAACTAGTGGATTTAGCCTCTTCGGCGTCAGGTCCAGCTGCAGACGGACTTCTTTTTGGATCCTCTTTTATCAAAGAGCAGGCCAAATTTTGTTCTACTTTTTCTTCCCTGGATAAGGCACAAATGTCCCTTAAAACGTTTTTAAGCGGGGCCTTTTTGTCAGGGCCGGTCGTTATGGAGGACGAATGTCCGGCCGAGGAACTTTCTCAAGTACTCACAACTATTACCCCAGAGAAAGAGGTGGTTGGCATGGAGACCAATCCGATTCTACTTTCTACCCCACTCGCTCCAGAGGAGGTCGGCCCAGATTTTGCAGGGGACCCCGTAGGGGACAACAAGGAGCAATCCAGGAAGCTGGTTATTCAGGCTGAGCATTATTCCCCATTCTCAGGTTCTTCTTGGGGGCAGAGTGGGATTGTTTCTAGACAACTGGAGAAAAATCTCTGGGGATCCTTGGATTCTTCAGACGGTTTGGGGATTTCATCTAGAGATTATCAGGACTCCGACTCAACTATCCCCGCCTATTCAAATGATTTTTTCCCACGCAGATCAGATGTTTATAGACGTAGAAGTGCAGACATTGTTAGACAAGGGAGCAGTAAGTTTTTCAACTCTTCACCCTTCCGGTTTTTGCAGTCCAATTTTTGTGGTGGACAAAAAAGGTGGGGGTCATCGACTAGTCTTAAATCTAAAGGATTTCAATTATTGGATCCTGTACAGACACTTCAAAATGGAAGGGATCCACATGTTGAGAGATATTCTATAAGAAGAAGACTGGATGGTCCACTTGGACCTGAAGGATGCTTACCTGTCGATTCCAGTCTTTCCTCCTCACAGGAGATTTCTGCAATTCCTTTGGAAGGGTCAATGTCTGGAATTCAATGCTCTTCCATTTGGCCTGTCATCTGCCCCTTGGTGCTTCACGAAACTATTAAGACCAGTAGTGGAATGGTTGAGAACCAAGGGAGTCCGATTATTCATTTATCTGGACGACATCTTATTGATGGCTCAGGACCTTCCTTCTCTTCTGACGCATTTAGACTGACCCATCAGTCTTTTACAGGACTTGGGTTTCCTTATCAATGTGCAGAAGTCGTTATTGAATCTGACTCAAGTGATAGAGTTTTTGGGTTTCAAGATAGACTCAGTTCACTCCCAACTAATTCTTCCCTTGCAAAAGATTTGCAATATCAAGAGGGAGCTGAGATCTGCCTTATCCAGTCCGACTATTTCTCTGAGGAACTTTGCCAGAATAGTGGGGCTGCTGGCCTCATCTATTCAGGCCATCTCCTCAGCCCCCTTCACTATCGTGATCTGCAGAGACTCAAAATCAGACACCTACAGCAGGGTCTGAGTTATTCGGAATTAATCCCTTTAACTACAGAGGTCAAGGCGGAAATTCATTGGTGGCTCCAACACATTGAAGCCTGGAACGGCAGGGCTATGTTTGGTTCTCTCCCAGAGGTAGTGATCGAATCAGACGCCAGTCAGTGGGGTTGGGGAGCCCGTTGCGGATCCCTAGTGACCGGGGACGTTGGTCAAAAGTGGAAAAGAATCTTCATATCAATTGTCTAGAACTCCTAGCAGGCTCTTTTGCCATAAAGAGTCTTCCCCCCCAGAAGACAGACTGTTGCATTCTGCTGAGAATGGACAATATCTCAGCGGTATGGTATGTCAACAAACTAGGGAGGATGAGGTCCAGGATTCTGGCAGAGATTGCCAAGGACTTCTGGCACTACTGTCTGAATCATCGTCTGATAGTTCTAGCAGAATATCTCCCGGGGGTCCAGAACACAATTGCGGACTGGAATTCCATATTTCTAACGAATTCCAGCAATTGGAAACTGGATCAAATGATTTCCTTTCAGGTAATCAGGGAATGGGGTCCTTGCGAAGTGGATCTGTTTGCATCTCGTCTCAATGCTCAGATATCGGAATTCTTCAGCTGGCGCCCAGACCCTCTGGCTCTAGCGACAGATGCCTTTCTTCAGGATTGGTCCCACTTTCGGGGTTATGCCTTTCCTCCCATTCCAGGGTCCTGTCTCAAGTTCAGAGACAGAAAGCAGACATTATACTGGTGACGCCATTTTGGAGATCTCAACCCTGGTTCCCAATTGCTCTACAGTTGGCCTGTGCTCCCCCGCTGTTCATTCCTCCTCATCAGAATATTCTCTTGAGTCCAGAATGCCTTCAACATCCACTGATAATATCAGGGAAATTAACATTGATGGCTTGGATGGCTAGGTCGAGATGGAATTCCCCAGGCCTTTCACAACAAGCTGCGAATTTTATCAAGCAAGCTTGGGCCTCTGGCACTCACAAAAGATATTCCTCAGCATGGTGCAGATGGAATGGTTGGTGCGATGGAAGGGGTATTAATCCCATGGAGTCGGACATTGAACTGATTGTAAACTTTCTAGCAGAAATGGCTTTTCAGGTTTGGCTTATAGAACTATTAATAATTTTAGATCAGCCATTTCTGCTGGTCATGTTCATATTGATGGTAAACATCCTCTGGTATGTAAATTATTGAGGGGTATTTGTTTAGCCAAACCCCCTCAAACCAGATATTCTGTATTGTGGGATTTGAACATTATCTTAAACTTTTTAGACGCTTGGCCTGCCAATAAATATTTATCTCGTAAACAGATTTCAGCTAAACTAACTATGTTATTATGCCTGATTTCATGTAAGAGAGTTTCAGATGTCAAGGCATTAGATTTGTCTGGTAGAGTGTATTCTCCTGAAGGTGTTACTTTTAATATTACCAGAAGAACAAAAACTAATTGCACGTCAGTAACTTATCCAATGTATCCGGCAAATTCTAAACTCTGTTTAGTGCAATGTTTAAAGGATTATGAGGTGGTTACTGATGAATTTAGGCAGGTTGCTAATGGACAGTTACTAATTTCTTTACAGACACCTTTTAAGCCAGTTTCCTCAGCCACTCTCTCAAGATGGATGAGATGGTTAATGGGTGAAGCACGTATAGATACCAGTCAATTTGGAACTCATTCTGTTAGAGGAGCTATGGCCTCCAAGACATATGCCTTGGGTTCTCGGTTGGAGGACATTATGAAGGCAGCAGACTGGTCATCTGAATCTACGTTTCGTAAATTTTATCATAAACCTGTGGTAGATGTTGCTAATGTTGTGATTGGACTGCTTTGAACGAGCATAATCGGAGCCTCCGGTCCTGAAATTGAATAAAAAGAATTCTAGCATACACGTCAAGAATTTTCAATTCTATTAAGGACACGGAGGCAAGGATTATCCCTCCCTTAAATACATTGTTATGTCATATACTCAAAAAATATGTATATCACTTTGATACTGTATTGCTTATTTTACCCTCCCTCATTAATATATTAGATAATGCAAAGTATTTCTGACTAAGTTAGCCTTATGAGATATTACCTTCTATTATTTTATGTTTTAGGGTCTGATCAGAAGACTACCTTAAGTTCTATCCTGTTGAATGTAGAGTAAGTCATTCATGTTTGATGTTTTCGCAACTTCTGGCTCCCGTTGAGCTCTTTCGATTTTCAGGATCTGGCTTGGAGGTCGATGGATCAGCACCTACGTAAGAAGTTTTGTTTTGGAAGTTTAAGGATTATCTGACTTTGACAAAGAAAGAGGAAGTGACATTTGGGGTCATGCTATTTATGGACAGAGGTCATGGTTGGTGATTGGGGCATGTGATACTGTATTGTAGCATCATGGGATGTGTAGTTTGTTGTTTACTGTTAACTGATTGGCTGCTATTCTTGGACAGTAAAGAAAGAGATTGCATAATCCTCACCTCCGTGTCCTTAATAGAATTGAAAATTCTTGATGCGTAAACTAGAATTTTTTTTACTCCCAGCAACACCTGTGGTGGCGGGGAGTGGCCGCATGCGAGCATTTCGCACCAGGAGGTGCATATCAGGAACTGACCAGACCCGCTGTGCGGGATGCACTTTGGAGACCGGGGCCTGAACTATATCTCCCGGCAACACCTGTGGCAGCGCGGAGAGGCCCACACCAGCATTTCGTGCCAGTAGGCGCATATCACAAACTGACCAGACCTGCTGCACGGGATGCACTTTGGAGACCGGGGTTTGGGGGCCTGAACAATAAATCCCAGCGACCCTTGTGGCATTGGGGAGAGGCCGCACACCAGCATTTTGCACCAGGAGGCGCATATCAGGAACTGACCAGACCCGCTGTGCAAGACACACTTTAGAGACTGGGGGCCTGAACTATATCTCCCGGCAACACCAGTTTAAAATTACTAGCCTTTGCTACGGTGCTGCACTTACATCTGCTGGGGTCCACTGTGCAAGAGGTAAGAAGTTCGCACTCTGCACGTTGCATTTTGAAGGTTCTTGTGCCCAGTAAAAACTGGGCATTATGGGAAAGTGCAAGACAGGGTGTAATATGGCAGTATCTGATACAAACTGTACCACTATTGACTCTTTCTTAGCAGAAGCTGCAGATTTTATTTCCAAGGAAATAAATCTGGCCAAACAATGCTTTTCCTTGGGGGTGGCTGGAGCCAGTGAAGTAGTTGTGTAATCGCTAGGAACTGCAGAACAAACCTCTGGCACAGGCACTGACAAGGAGTGGGAGCCGGCAGGGAGGCATGGTTCTACTACAAAGTATAAAATGGGTGGTTCTGACATTTACCAATCACCCAACATTGCAGCCACTACCTCTGCATCTGTAGTTCTTTCACCCGCAGCCAAACGTAAGAGGAGGTGCCGAAAAGCCACTACTGATAACTCAGGTCCCCCTGCTCTTGTCCGACCAGGGGATAAAAATGATTCCTTTCCTTCAGAGGCCATCACTGGAGGTCCATTTTTGAGCTACCTACTAGCTCATTAATGATTTACAGTAATGACTTAAAGAGAGGTTGGACAGGCTAGAAGGGGAAATTGAGAAAGTAATCTAATTCTATCAGAAATTGCCTATCCCGTACTTGGCACTTAACAATCCACCCTGGAGTTCTTTATTTTATGGGCAAGGCAATAATATTACTATTTCAGACTCAGGTAATTCACCTGATGCTCCACAGATGTGCCCTGCTCCCAGGCAGTTGTTCAAGGGCCCTTTGGAGATCAAGTACAGGAGATAGGCCCGAATCACCGGCAACAACCACCAACTATGACTGCTACCGGCTTAAGCTCATCGTCTAATCCTGGCCCTTTGTACCAACCTGGTTTGGGGAATTATGCTGAAACCAATGTCCAACTCCCTCTATGTGACCTTGTTACAATCAACGTACCTCCAGCCTGCTGCCCATATGTAGCTGTCCTTGGTAATGTTCCTCCTCTGAAACCAGGCCAGTTTGAGACTCCCGAGAGTTTAAAGAACAAAGTTGTGCACTGGCTAGGTTCAAACCGTCTATTTCCACCGGACAGAGCACACCAAATTCTGCTTACAAGGAGAGTGGGGTGGGTTGGGCCACTAAGGAAAAACTTAGAAGGTGACTGCATCATTATTAATTTTCAATGCCCTACCGGGGAAATTTTAGTAAGGGCAGCGCCACTTTTTCCAACTGGCAAGCCTATGTCTCTTTTTCCCTTCTGGCTCCTTTCTCGTCACCTACAGTCCTCTGATCAATTATACAATGCCACATCAAGTATGTAGAGACTGTCTGAACCCAGCTACTCTATCCATCCCTTTCTGATAATGAGTGACCAAGCCAAAGTGGGAAGAAGGGCAAGAGGGACAATGTTGATAATACAGGGGGTTAGATGATGGTTACGATAGAGAGGCGGCCTCCTGCCGTCTCGTCAGACTGGGATGGCAATAGACCCAAATATGCCCAGTGCTGATCGCCTTGATGTTTATGATACTGCTGAGAACTCTAATGTCATCCGTTCACATATAAATGAGGTTTTCTCGGGGGAAACTAAGAAGTGCCTGTACGGGTGTTACTAGTTTGAAACTTGGAATGTGGGAGTGTTAATGAATAAGCTTGTGACTGACAAGTGGAACAATACTATGTCTGGCCTTGACGTCTTTTGTATCCAAGAAACCTGGTGCATGACACTGATACATGTGCAAGGATGCTCATCCTGTTTCCTCCGTGCTATTCCCTCTCAGTCAGGGACTGCTAAAGGTGGCCTCCAGATCCTCATTTCTAATAACCTTCCTGTTAATGTGAAAAAGTATTTTTCGGTGGGCCCTGATGCACGATTGCTGTGGTTAACTGTGAAGGGGAGATGGGGGGGGGGGGAGACTTGGTGCTAATTAATTTCGATAACAATGTTTTTAATAATGTCCGCAGTGGAATAGTCAATGCACTTGACCAGGGTCTCCAAAAGTTTTTACGTCCTATCCACACAAATTACATATTACTATGGGCTGGTGATTTTAATACCCAGACTTGTCCCTAACCGGCGTTGCGTTTATGTGGATTTACCAATCAGGACGGGGTAAGTAACGTACATTTTTGCCATAATTAATATAGGGATACTTTGAAATCAATTATCTTTAAATACAATCTACTGTTACTAAAGTGTGAATGTGATGCTAAAGGGGAGCAGATTCCAACATTCACGGGAAGGAATTCTTCTTCCGTCATAGATCATATATTGGCGGTCTCTTCTTTCGCTAGTGGCATGTGGGGTAACCCCAGCATTGCCCAGTCTGTACTAAGTGATCACAATCCTATCCTCCAGTTTTCATTTTGGGATTTGAGGCGTGAAGTATTTTCCACATTGAATAATATTTCCCCTTATAGGCCTAACAGGGTACGGATTAAATGGGCAGACTACGACCCCGATTTCATGCTGCAGAAAATTGTTAACAGGAATTCCTTGGAGTTGAGCTATTGTTTGCAGGATGAAGTATTTCCTAATACGTTGTTGAGTTTTTTTTAACACATTATTTGCTCTATCAAGGCCCTCCTGACACGCCAATTGAGACCACTCTGATTAATAAAAAAAAAGGGTATGGTTTGACCGGTCATGTACCCAGGCCTATGGGGAGCTAAAAGCCCTATGTATTATTCCAAGGGACCAAGTGGTAATTAAGTTCATCCATTTAAAGTACAGTGTGGCTGTGAAGATAAGAAAGAATGCTCTCCAGGAGGAGGCCTGGCTAAAATTGGCTCTCGCTGCGGAAATAAATGATAATAAGTTGTTTTGGGAGACAGTCAATGCACCTTTCTTAACAAATGAGAAGGCCCCTGAGCTTTGTACCTTTTTCCCCTGTACTGCGTGGGTGGCCCACTTCTCTGAAAATTTTAAACATGATAACAGAGAATGTGGTTTATCTGAGGGTGAGGAGACGAGTAAGTGGAATCCTCTTCCCTTGGACATTTCTATTGAGGTGGTACTTTTACCTCTCTGAGACAGTGTTGAGGGCAGGGTCCTTGGACCAGATAGGGTGCCAATAGAAGTATTTAAATCAGCCATTAATTTATGGGGCCACATCCTTACAACGGTGTTTAATATAGCAGCTGTTGGTGAGATGCCATCTTCTTGGGGCTCCTCTGTAATTGTACCTATTTATAAAAAAGGGGATAAACTATCTCCCAAAAACTACTGCCCAATTTCACACTTGGACTCTTCTGTGAAAGTGCTAAGCAGGATTCTGCTAAAAAGGTTGGAAGAGTGAGCACAAGAATATTCTATTTTATCCCCAGCCCAATATGGTTTAAAAAGGCCTTGGTTCCATCGAGCAATGTGTAAACGTGACTTACTGATTGGGAAGTACACTAGCGCCAAACCAGGGGCCTCTTATCTTTGTTTTGTAGATCTAAGCAGCACCTTTGAACTTGTTGACCACACTTTTCTCTGGTCCACGCTGACTAATCTTGGTGTCCTGAGGAAGATTATTTCTTTTTTGCCTCGTCTTTATGAAAAGTTCAATATAGTGTTCGTTTTTTAGCAAAAAAAGAAGAATGCACCCTTAGTAGGACATTATATTGAACAGAACCAGAAGGAAAGTGATTTAAAATGGTGTTTATTAGAAAGAGTGAAAGGCACAATGCAAGGTGGACACATAAATAAAAAAAGGAAAATAAGAGAACAGTTATATATGTGTCAGTTTGAAACACATAAAGAGGCCTTGAACAACAGAAGAATGGGAATATCTGGTGAGGTAAGGAAATAACTTATCTGGATGAGGTATTGGAGATATATAAAGGATAGGTTAGTTGTCTCCTAGAATATGTGGGTGTTGAAATGATGTGGGCAATAGAATAATGTCCATTAGCTATTGTGTATTGACAATGCAGAATAATATTTTCAAAACATAAGGAAGAACGTGGGTGAATGGGAGGCATAAGGATGAGAAATACATAAACAATGAGGAATATATTACCAAATAAGCCTGGTAAAAAAAAACTAGTGCAAAATAGGATATCTGGTATATAAGAGAATATAGGTTCGCATAAAAAGCCTGAAGTTCAAATGGCGACGAATGAGGACATTCAGTGGAAATATGTATTCAAGTTTGACTACTGTAGGCGGGTATTAACATCAAAAAACATATATGAATGAATTTTAAAAAAATCAAATGAATAAACGGATAAAAAACTAAAATAAAAAAAAAGTAAATAGGAATTTATGAATATACAGTGCTTACTATGAGATAACGATTTTATTACAATAATAAAAAGAGATGCCTTAAATTACAAATGATGAATTAATTATAGAGTCTTAAATATATTGATGGAGCGATCAATCATACTCCCTCAGTAATAGGAGATTTTAAAACTCGAGATATTTAAGTTTGTATATAGCCTGAAGTTAAAATGGCCGAAAAAATAGGCAGATTCAAACAACGTGGATTCCAGTAGTGTGTGATATAAATCGAGAGGCAAAGAAGGCGGACACTGACCATGGTGAGAAGAGGAAGGAGAGGAACGCCATCATATTAGGTGAGCACAACATGGAGATATGTGATCTGTAAAAATCACAGATGTTTATAGCGTCAATGAAGTAAGGTACAAGGTTATTATTGATAGACACCTTCTGTGTTTTGTTCTTGCCTTTTAGACTCCGACAAAAGTAGCGTTATATGGAACACGAGTAATACGCAGAGTGTGAATATATCACAGAAATGAGTAGTGCGAACTTGAACCAAATAAGAGTTGATAATAGATAAACGTATCCTAATAAAAGGGGAATTAACTGAAATAAAGGACCCACGAGTTTTAGCAACAGTAAGTTTATGTCAGTTTTTATGGCTATATATTTAGGGAAGTTATAGGAAAATAAGAGTAATGAGGAAAATTGTTTTTAACCCTTATAGAATAAGAAGTAATAAAGGTTGCAGAAAACAATTGAAAAGTAACTGAAATACAATGTAATCATATAATAACATGAAGTAAGTTATAATACATATTGATGAATTTATGGCTCTGAAGAAAGCAATGTTAGTTTATAGGTTTGCTGGCATGCGATATATAAGTTGCGGTGAAATACTAGGATTTATAAAAATGTTTTGAAAGGATTTCAATTAATACATTTTAAAGAGTTTTAGAAATGGTGACATAGAACTTACATTTTTATAAGTAGGAGATGCATAAAGACAGAGGTTAGTAGTATATGGTAAATATTATATGGCCATTGTTAAACCTTAATCTGATTCCGGATGAGAGTGAAAATATTGTTTTTGTATTTTTTCAGTTACTCAGTATAAAAAACAGATTGTGAACTTATGAATTTGTCCTGAAGAAGGTGGGATGAACCATCCAAAAGACCACCAAAATGCTGCGCTGACATTTTTAGATATTATATGATATTGTATATACCATATGAAAGTCAAAGTTTTTATTCTATACAAGTGTTGGTTATATGGTCTTAAAAGAAAAGAATATTTTTAGAAAAACATTTTCCTTTTTTCATGTGAATGTGGGATGAAAACGTTAATATTTGGTGACTGTATTATATAAATATGTATATATTTATTAAAAATGTATAAAAATAAAGGAAAGAAATATCACTAACAAAAAGGGATTCAGAATGGTGTTCATTATGAGTAGGGTTTAAATACGGCTATATGAGAACCACTACACTACCTCAGCAACACTAGTAAGGATCTATATTGTGAAAATCCATAAAGGGAATTTTGTGTTTGCTAATAAAATTGGACAATGCTTTAACAGTCCCTTGGTTAGCTTCTATCGATTCCTCTTTTAATTCTTTGTTCAAACTATCAGCACAGTCGGACCCCTTACAAGTGTTATCTCTTACTACAAAAACTATTAATGAATGCTTTTTGCAGTATAGGATGGAACAGAGAAGGGGTACAGAAATTATTAAATCAAAAGTTGTTTTTTATATGTCTCTTATCCCGATGATAATTGTAAAAGCTATCTATCTTGTGTCACTGATATACAGTATTGTTTTTGTCTTGACAAGACTTAGACTTAATATTGTGCATCATTTAGAGGTGTTTCCTAAGATGAAGTCCTGTCCACCGGATACAACTCCATGCCCGTGTGATGGTTTTAGTAAACAAAGCACATTGCACTTTATGTTGTTTTGTAAATTGTATCTGTACTATAGGTGCTTTTATCTTTAACCTCTCCTTGTCGCTCAGAATATTAGATCTCACCAAGTTTCTCTGAAGTTTTCACATGCCCTAAATGATCCTTTTGTTGTGTTACAATGTTGCACATTATATTTCAAAGGCCAACTTTGTGAGGAAAAGTATTATGTGTTAGTTGGTGTCCGTGCTTAGAATTTGTTAGGGAGCATATGGCCATGATGAGTTATTCTCTTATGAATATTTTAAATTCTACTCTTATGAATGTTTTAACTGCTCAGTGCTTGGAATCATTTTAATGTTTTTCTGTACTTCAATAGCTATTCCGAATAAGCTGAATGAGGTTTATGAACTGAACCGACAATGTTGAATGGCCCCCACTCACAGGTAGAAAGCTACTTACTTGTCTGGCATCTGTGTTTTGTATTGAGGAAACAAACTCAAACAAAAGCTTATTTTCTCAACACAAAGAAGGTTTCCGAGTGGGTGCTTAAAAAACTGTGCCCACTCAGAAAATCTGCTGTGCTGTGAAAGGGTGCTGCGGCTGTCCTCACAGTACAGAAATCCCAGACAGGCAACTCTCTAAATGGTGTGGACTCAGTGGTGGAGGTTATGCACTTATGCCACCCCGGCAGATTAAGGGGGTCATTACAACCCTGGCGGACGGTGTTAAAGCTGCGGTAATACCGCAAACAGGCCGGCGAAAAAAAAAAAAGGGAATTATGACCGTAGCGGAAATCGCGAACATAGACAGCCACTTTAACACTCCGACCTCCACGGCGGTACAGACAAGCAGCGCGGCGGTCACCGCCAACAGACAGGCGGAAGACAATGTACCGCCCACAGTATCACAACCCGCCAATCCGCCACCTTTTCCGGGGTGGATTCACCGTGGATAAAAACACTGCGGAAACAGCTTTTGCAATGGGAAAACACTCACCTGAACACACTGCACGAGGAAGGAGGCCACCATGGAGCCTGAACTACAAATACTCCCTGCGCTTGCCTTTCTGCTCCTCTACGATCACCATCTACGTAGGCGCCGAAGACAACGATGAGTACTGCACCTATGACAAAGGGGAGGGGGGAGGCAAAAGTCAGGGGGACACACATTCAACAGCCCTACCCCCAACCCCACCCTCACCCACTACAACACACACACCAATGCATGTCCAAACAGCACAGTAACAACCCCCAACCCCCCCCCCCGGAAGAATGCAAAGACAAAAGGAAATCAGTTCAAACATTGTAATGTATCAAAATACAGTAAGCTAATATATACAGATATATATAAACATTCTATAATTGATACATTACGATTAGTAGTGCAGGTATGCACATATCATTGTCCATGCACCACTGGGCCCAAAATGCATGGGCGAGGCCCACAATAGATACCTGTCCACAAACGGAGAGAACACTGCAGGGGCATCAGATAGAAATACAACAGGCACCTCAGGGGGAAGGGAAGGGGGGGGCACCTCAGCCGGATTACAGCACCACGCCAGATCCACAACAGGGCTCCATGCCCATTGATGTATCCTGGGGAGTGCAAAGCCACAGTCTCTCAAGTCTCTACAGTGGGTGGGTTGCCCACTGTACCATCCTAGGGAGTGCAAAGCCACAGTCTCTCAAGTCTCTACAGTGGGTGGGTTGTCCACTGCATGATCCTGGGGAGTGCAAAGCCACAGTCTCTCAAGTCTCTACAGTGGGTGGTTTTCCCACTGCTGTATCCTGAGGAGTGCAAAGCCACAGTCTTTCAAGTCTCTGCAGTGGGTGGGTTGCCCAGTGCATGATCCTGGGGAGTGCAAAGCCACAGTCTCTCAAGTGGATAACAGTCTCCACTGGTTCTGGAGGGGGACTGGTGCCCAGACTGCATCAGGCTCCCCGTGACAGTTCCTGTTCCATCACTGTCCCAGCTGCACATGGGCTAAAGATGCTTGATTTGGCGGTCTTTTCTCTGTTCAGCGGGGCTTTGCCATGTCGGTCTTTGCCCTGTTCAGCAGTGCTTTGCCCTGTTCAGCGGTCTTCACCATGGCGGTCTTTTCCCTGTTCAGCGGTGCATTGCCATTGCGGTCTGTGCCCTGTTCAGCGGTGCTTGACTTTGCAGTTTCTGACCTGTTCAGCAGTGCTTTGCCCTGTTCAGCGGTCTTCACCATTGCGGTCTTTTCCCTGTTCAGCGGTGCTTTGCCATGTCGGTCTTTGCCCTGTTCAGCGGTGCTTTGCCCTGTTCAGCGGTCTTCACCATGGCGGTCTTTTCCCTGTTCAGCGGTGCTTTGCCATGGCGGTCTGTGCCCTGTTCAGCGGTGCTTGACTTTGCAGTTTCTGACCTGTTCAGCGGTGCTTTGCCCTGTTCAGCGGTCTTCACCATGGCGGTCTTTTCCCTGTTCAGCGGTGCTTTGCCCTGTTCAGCGGTCTTCACCATGGCGGTCTCTGACCTGTTCAGGGGTGCTTGCCTTTGCTGTCTGACCTGTGCATTGGTGTGTGGCATGACGGTCCCTCATTGCCCAGCGGGGCTGTGGCTGCCGGGGCCCTCCAGGGCACTGACGCTGGCGGTGCTCTCCGGACCAGTGACTACAGTGCTGCCCTCCAGGGCACTGACTCTGGCAGTGGTCTCCGGACCAGTGACGATTGTGCTGCCCTCCTGGGCACTGACTCTGGCGGTGGTCTCCGGACCAGTGACGATTGTGCTGCCCTCCTGGGCACTGACTCTGGCGGTGGTCTCCGGACCAGTGACGACAGTGTTGCCCTCCTGGGCACTGACTCTGGCGGTGGTCTCCGGACCAGTGACGACTGTGCTGCCCTCCTGGGCACTGACTATGACTCTGGCGGTGGTCTCCGGACCAGTGACGATTGTGCTGCCCTCCTGGGCACTGACTCTGGCGTTGGTCTCCGGACCAGTGACGACAGTGCTGCCCTCCTGGGCACTGACTCTGGCGGTGGTCTCCGGACCAGTGACGACTGTGCTGCCCTCCTGGGCACTGACTCTGGCGGTGGTCTCCGGACCAGTGACGACAGTGCTGGTGGTGGCGTCCCGGCAGCCGGGGAGGATGGCACCCTTCTCCGCCGTGCTGCTCTTCCCAGACTGTGCAGACTTCTTCTGGCCCTTCACCACCTTTGGAGGAGTCACAGCTGACTCGGCACTCCCCCTGGGACCCTTGTGAGCAGTTTTGCCGCCAGGAGTCTTCACCCTGTCCCGTTGGTCACTTTCCAACTTAAGGTGCTTTACAGGGGGTGGACTGGCAGTGCTTTGGCTCCGTGTCACACTGGCGGTCTTCACCATGGCGGTCTTTTCCCTGTTCAGCGGTGCTTTGCCATGGCGGTCTGTGCCCTGTTCAGCGGTGCTTGACTTTGCAGTTTCTGATCTGTTCAGCGGTGCTTTGCCCTGTTCAGCGGTCTTCACCATGGCGGTCTTTTCGCTGTTCAGCGGTGCTTTGCCCTGTTCAGCTGTCTTCACCATGGCGGTCTCTGACCTGTTCAGCGGTGCTTGCCTTTGCTGTCTGACCTGTGCATTGGTGTGTGGCATGACGGTCCCTCATTGCCCAGCGGGGCTGTGGCTGCCGGGGCCCTCCAGGGCACTGACGCTGGCGGTGCTCTCCGGACCAGTGACTACAGTGCTGCCCTCCAGGGCACTGACTCTGGCAGTGGTCTCCGGACCAGTGACGATTGTGCTGCCCTCCTGGGCACTGACTCTGGCGGTGGTCTCCGGACCAGTGACGATTGTGCTGCCCTCCAGGGCACTGACTCTGGCAGTGGTCTCCGGACCAGTGACGATTGTGCTGCCCTCCTGAGCACTGACTCTGGCGGTGGTCTCCGGACCAGTGACGATTGTGCTGCCCTCCTGGGCACTGACTCTGGCGGTGGTCTCCGGACCAGTGACGACAGTGTTGCCCTCCTGGGCACTGACTCTGGCGGTGGTCTCCGGACCAGTGACGACTGTGCTGCCCTCCTGGGCACTGACTATGACTCTGGCGGTGGTCTCCGGACCAGTGACGATTGTGCTGCCCTCCTGGGCACTGACTCTGGCGTTGGTCTCCGGACCAGTGACGACAGTGCTGCCCTCCTGGGCACTGACTCTGGCGGTGGTCTCCGGACCAGTGACGACTGTGCTGCCCTCCTGGGCACTGACTCTGGCGGTGGTCTCCGGACCAGTGACGACAGTGCTGGTGGTGGCGTCCCGGCAGCCGGGGAGGATGGCACCCTTCTCCGCCGTGCTGCTCTTCCCAGACTGTGCAGACTTCTTCTGGCCCTTCACCACCTTTGGAGGAGTCACAGCTGACTCGGCACTCCCCCTGGGACCCTTGTGAGCAGTTTTGCCGCCAGGAGTCTTCACCCTGTCCCGTTGGTCACTTTCCAACTTAAGGTGCTTTACAGGGGGTGGACTGGCAGTGCTTTGGCTCCGTGTCACACTGGCGGTCTTCACCATGGCGGTCTTTTCCCTGTTCAGCGGTGCTTTGCCATGGCGGTCTGTGCCCTGTTCAGCGGTGCTTGACTTTGCAGTTTCTGATCTGTTCAGCGGTGCTTTGCCCTGTTCAGCGGTCTTCACCATGGCGGTCTTTTCGCTGTTCAGCGGTGCTTTGCCCTGTTCAGCTGTCTTCACCATGGCGGTCTCTGACCTGTTCAGCGGTGCTTGCCTTTGCTGTCTGACCTGTGCATTGGTGTGTGGCATGACGGTCCCTCATTGCCCAGCGGGGCTGTGGCTGCCGGGGCCCTCCAGGGCACTGACGCTGGCGGTGCTCTCCGGACCAGTGACTACAGTGCTGCCCTCCAGGGCACTGACTCTGGCGGTGGTCTCCGGACCAGTGACGATTGTGCTGCCCTCCTGGGCACTGACTCTGGCGGTGGTCTCTGGACCAGTGACGATTGTGCTGCCCTCCTGGGCACTGACTCTCTCGGTGGTCTCCGGACCAGTGACGATTGTGCTGCCCTCCTGGGCACTGACTCTGGTGGTGGTCTCCGGACCAGTGACGATTGTGCTGCCCTCCTGGGCACTGACTCTGGCTGTGGTCTCCGGACCAGTGACGACAGTGCTGCCCTCCTGGGCACTGACTCTGGCGGTGGTCTCCGGACCAGTGACGACTGTGCTGCCCTCCTGGGCACTGACTCTGGCGGTGGTCTCCGGACCAGTGACGATTGTGCTGCCCTCCTGTGCACTGACTCTGGCGGTGGTCTCCGGACCAGTGACGACAGTGCTGCCCTCCTGGGCACTGACTCTGGCGGTGGTCTCCGGACCAGTGACGACTGTGCTGCCCTCCTGGGCATTGACTCTGGCGGTGGTCTCCAGACCAGTGACGATTGTTCTGCCCTCCTGGGCACTGACTCTGGCGGTGGTCTCCGAACCAGTGACGACAGTGCTGGCGGTGACGTCCCGGCCGCCGGGGAGGATGGCGCCCTTCTCCGCCGTGCTGCTCTTCCCAGACTGTGCACCACCTTTGGAGGAGTCACAGCTGACTCGGCACTCCCCCTGGGACTCTTGTGAGCAGTTTTGCCGCCAGGAGTCTTCACCCTGTCCCGTTGGCCACTTTCCAACTTAAGGTGCTTTACAGGGGGTGGACTGGCAGTGCTTTGGCTCCGTGTCAAACTGGCTGCCCTGGTGGCCGGTGCACTCCACACACCTTGAACACGCACCACTGGTACTGGACTTTTTTTGGCTGAGGTGCTACTACGGGACCTATGAATTGGAGGGGTGGGGGTGGCGGCAAAGAGGTCAACGTTGCTGAGGAAGAGTTGCTGACGAAGACTGGGATGGGTAGCTGGAGGGGGTGTGGAAGAGGAGGTGGTTGTAGGAGGTGTAACTTTAGGTGATTTGGGTGCAGGTGCAGGTACTGTAGGCTGTCATGAGGTGGATGGATGTTGGGTGTGTGGGTGCCCGCGTTTGTGTACTTTGGGAGGGGGCGTCACAGACACACTGGGAGTGGACACAGGGGACGTGTAAATGGTAGTGGGTGTGGTGCTGGGTGTTCTGGTGCGAGTCCTGGTGCCTGTAGATGTAGTGCATGCAGGTGAGAGTGTAGACGACACTAGGAGGGAGGAGGGACACGAGGAGGAGGGGGACACAGTGGAGGCAGTGGATGTTGTTGTGTCTGTATGTGGGTGATGCTTGTTTGAGTGCCTGTGGGTTGTGTGGTACTTATGTTTGCCTGAGCTACTTTTGTGTGTTGAGGTGTATGCATGCTTGTCTGATGGTGTGCTTGGGATAGGCTGGGGTACAGGGGACTGGGTCTGGCTGGAGGAAGTTGGAGGGGGGAGGCTAGACACAGGGACAATGGCTGCCATCAGTGCTGACGCCAGAGATTGCAGGGTTCGATGAAGGGCAGCCTGACCAGAATGAATGCCCTCCAGGAATGCATTACCGTATTGCAACTCCCTTTCTACACCCTGGATGGCATTCACAATGGTAGACTGCCCAACAGTAAGTGACCTGAGGAGGTCAATGGCCTCCTCACTGAGGGCAGCATGGTGACAGGGGCAGGGGCTGAGGTGCCTGGGACGAAGGTGATGCCCACCCTCCTGGGTGAGCGGGCACGGGGCGAAGGTTGAGGGGCTGCTGGGAGGGCGGTGCTGGTAGGGGGGGTGGTGGCTGTACCTGTAGAAGTGGGGGCACAGATGGTGCCGCCACCACAAGGGAGCTCCCATCGGCGGACGAGTCCGTGTCGCTGTTTGGTGATCCGGTGACCGACGTGAAGCTCCCCTCGCCCACCGTCCAACTGGTGTATTCAGAGTCTGTGGTGTGGCGCTCCATGGCCATGTGGGATGCAGCTCCCTCGTGCTCCGGTGCCACTGTACCTCCGCCTGATGATGCTGATGCACACAAGAACAGGGAGAGCACAAAAAGGGGGGGGGATGACAGAAGAAAGACAGGTTGAGTGCATGGCTTACCGCTACCGTTGACGGACAATACAGACACAGCAGCCCCCTGCACTACGCCGTGCTCTTGGCCTCTACAGATGCAATTCCTGGGATCTGCCCTACATGGCTATGGTGGTCATCTGCACACATAGATGACACAGGGGCATGTATACCTTTTACTTGGCACTCTACAGAGGTGGGGTGGAGTGCCACACGGCCTGCATTACGGAGGGGCCTAGCCTACGGAACTCGCCCTGGCCTAGGGAAACCCACAGCCCTCCTCCCCCACCCAGACCCCTCCACTGCGCGCAAAGTCAGCAGAATGAGAGTGTACTCACCCCCTTGTGTCTGCTGTGATGCCCTCAAGGGACCATCCAACTCAGGTTAGGCCACCGCCAGGATCCGGAACATCAGGGGGGTCATGGTTCGATGGGCACCCCTCCCACGTTGGGAGGCCATCCCCAGCTGAGCCTCCGCCGTCTTCTTGCTCCAGCGGCGAATGTCCTCCCATCTTTTCTGACAGTGGGTGCCCCGTCTCTGGTGGACCCTGAGGGTCCGGACGTCCTTGGCGATGGCACGCCAAATGTCCTTCTTCTGGTGGGCGCTGACCTACATGACATGTACAGGGGAAGAAGAGAAGTCATTAACAACAACACCGTCGAAGTGGGTGGCCCCCATCCCTACCCTTGCCATGTGGCACATGCATTCACAGTCCTTCAAGTTCCCTGACCTCTGCCCCCTTCCTACTGACATCCAGCCCTCTCCACCCAGGCATAGCCCATACAACGTGCTCCCTGTGTACTTACCTGTTGGTCTGGAGGACCGTAGAGTAGCGTGTACTGGGGGAGGACCCCGTCCACAAGCTTCTCCAACTCCTGAGCAGTGAAGGCAGGGGCCCTTTCCCCAAACGCAGCAGCCATTGTCTCTTCCAGACCGAGGTCACAGCAGCACTTGCAGTGTAGGTCCTCTCCTGTCGTAGATCAGGTATCGAGTGATTGAACAGATAGAAAATGGCGGTCACGTCCGCGGCGGTCACGTCCGTGGCGGTGCGTCTCATCACCGCCGGCGCACTTCATCATTGGCTCCTGGGACCCATAGGGTCCAATGTTAACCAATGCAGCATTGCGCCGCGGTCTACGACCGCCTACCGCGACGGTGTAAAACGCCAGCGCAGATACCTCACATCCCATTGTCCCACTTTAGAGGTCAGGCAGCCGCCATTTCAGGGGCCCACATGGCTTCATTTACTACTGCGTCACACATACCTAGGCCTACACTCAACACACATACAGGAAGAGTTTTGTATTTGGTGTCGTGTTCTGTGTAGCTGTGGGTACATACCTGGGAATTTGTTGACTCTGTGGTCGCTGTTGTCCTTCCTAGGCACCGTCAGCTGGGACATCTGAGGAGATGGCGGAATCCTCCGGTGTACCGACCGCTGGTGGACCTGTTGACAATGGAGGAGCGACATTTAATCATCACCTACAGGTTTGACCGTGCCACAATCCAGGAACTGTGTACCCAGTTGGAGCCAGACCTGATCTCACCAATCTGCCATCCCACAAGAATCCCCCCTCAAGTGCAGGCGCTATCAGTGCTCCATTTCCTTGCAAGTGGGTCATTTCAGACAACAGTGGCCGTGGCATCAAGGATGTCCCAGCCTATGTTTTCCAACGTATTGTCCAGAGTGTTGTCTGCCCTGCTGAAACACGTAAGGAGCTACATTGTTTTCCCTCAGGTGGAGGATTTCGCTACAGTGAAAGGTGACTTCTATGCCCTTGGACATATCCCCAACATCATAGGTGCTATTGATGGGACCCATGTAGCTCTGGTCCCCCCGCAGGAGTGAACAGGTGTACAGGAACCGGAAGAGTTATCATTCCATGAATTTACAGATGGTATGTTTGGCAGACCAGTACATCTCCCAGGTAAATGCTATGTTCCCTGGCTCAGTGCATGACGCCTACATCCTGCGGAATAGCAGTATCCCGTATGTGATGGGTCAACTCCAGAGGCACCGGGTGTGGCTATTAGGGGACTCTGGTTACCCCAACCTGCCATGGCTATTGACCCCAGTGAGGAATCCCAGGACCAGGGCAGAGGAACGCTACAATGAGGCCCATGGGCGGACTAGGAGGGTGATCGAACGCACCTTCGGCCTCCTGAAGGCCAGGTTCAGGTGCCTCCATATGACAGGTGGTTCCCTATTCTACTCACCAAAGAAGGTGTGCCAGATCATCATCGCCTGCTCGATGCTTCACAATCTTGCTTTGCGACGCCAGGTGCCTTTTCTGCAGGAGGATGGTCCAGATGGCGGTGTTGTGGCAGCTGTGGAGCCTGTGGAGCCTGTGGACAGTGATGAGGAGGAAGCTGAGGAAGAAGACATAGACAACAGGGAGTCAGTCATACAGCAATATTTCCAGTGACACACAGGTGAGAACATTTATTTTTACTATTACATTCACTTTCACACTTCTACCTCTATCCTGTCTGTCATTTAGTAGCAGTATTTGGTAACTGAGTTGTACCTTTCCATTACGGTTTCACAGGTGTGGTTACCAACGTGTGTCATCTGCTTGCATCCTTCATGGACTTGTGATGTGTGACATAGGTATGTTGGCATTACAATAGAAAACGCATTCTGACACTGTCATTGATAATACACATTTACCAAATCACAGACTGACTCCAGATTGTTTCGTGCTTCAAGGGTGTTTATTTAAGTGCTCAAAAATGGAGGGGGGTTGTAAAATGGTGATGGGGGATGGTGGAGAATGTCCATGGCAGAGTCCAGTCTATTAGTCTCACAGGTGCTTTGCCCATATTGGCATAGGAAGTGGAGCTGGGGCAGTTCCAATCTGGAATGCCATCTTGCTCTGTCCTGTTCCTGGATCTCAGGGACTGCTTGCGGGGTGGTTCTCCGTCTGCAGGGGGTGGGGTGCTGGTGTGGTGGTCCTGTGGCGGGGGCATCCTGTCCACTAGCGCCAGCGGAGGTCGTGGGCAGTTCATCGTCCATGCTAGTGTCAGGGGCCCCTTGGAGTGCCACGGTGTCCCTCATGTTCTTTTGTATGTCTTTCAGCACCCCTACGATGGTGCTCAGGGCGGAGCTGATGGTTCTGAGCTCCTCCCTGAACCCCAAATACTGCTCCTCCTGCCGGTGCTGGGTCTCCTGAAACTTGGCCAGGACCGTCGCCATCGTCTCCTGGTAGTGGTGGTATGCTCCCATGATGGAGGAGAGGGCCTCGTGGAGGGTGGGTTCCCTTGGCCTGTCCGCCCCCGTCGCACAGCCCTCCCAGTTCCCCTGTGTCCCTGTGCCTCCGTCCCCTGGACCGTGTGCCCACTACCACTGCCCCCAGGTCCCTGTTGTTGTTGGGGTGGTGGGTTATCCTGGGTTCCCTGTAGTGGTGGACACACCGTTGATTGACGTGTCCTGGGTACAGAGGTATGGGCCCGCTGGGTGGGTGCTATGCTGGTGTTACCAGAGGGTGGAAGATCAGTGTTGGGCTGTGCCTGTGCGAGGGGAACCGACTGTCCCGAGGCCCACGATGGTCCGGGCTGGTCATCTGGATCCAGTTGGCCAGAGCTGCTGTCGTCACTGTGGGCCTCTTCTGTGGGTGGAGTGAGATGTCTGGACCCTCCTGTGTGGTGATGTTCCGTAGTGGTCCTGCAGGGGTATAAGAGCATGATTATTGCATGTGTGTGTGTCATGGTGTGCAATGGGTGGGTGTGCGTGTACCCCAGTGCAAGCATTCCTGTGTGGGGGTTTGTGTCATGATGGTTAGGGGGTTGTTATGGGTATGTGCAGTGAGCATGCTTTAGTGAGGGGTGACCATGCTTAGTTGTGTCATGCAGGGCTTGGTGTTGGAATGGGTGGTTTGTGTTATCAGTACATTAGGGAGGAGTTGGAGTGATAGGGGAGGGGGGAGGGTGTGGGTGTGTGATAGCATGCAGGTAGGGTGAGGGATATGATAGTTAAGATTTGACTTACCAGTGTCCATTCCTCCACCGACTCCTCCGAGGCCCTCTGGATGCATGATGGTCAAGACTTGCTCCTCCCATGTTGTTAGTTGTGGGGGAGGAGGTGGGGGTCCGCCGCCAGTCCGCTGTACCGCGATGTTGTGCCTGGAGACCACAGAACGCACCTTCCCCCGTAGGTCATTCCACCTCTTCCTGATGTCCTCCCGGTTTCTTGGATGCTGTCCCACAGCGTTGACCCTGTCCACGATTCTGCGCCATAGCTCCATCTTCCTGGCTATGGAGGTGTGCTGCACCTGTAAGCCAAATAGCTGTGGCTCTACCCGGAGGATTTCTTCCACCATGACCCTGAGCTCCTCCTCGGAAAACCTGGGGTGTCTTTGGCGTGACATGGGGTGGTGTGGGTGATGTGTGGGGTGGTGTATGTGTTGATGTGTGTGGTGATGTGTAGTGGTGTGTGGTGTTTTGTGCGTGGACTGTTGTATGGGTGATGGTGTTGTGTGCCTCTGTGTGGTGGGGTTCTCAATTGCTGTGCTCTCTGTCTCTCGGCTTCCTGGTTGTAGGGGTTTGTGGGTGATGTGGGTGTGTGTTTTATATTGTGTTGGGTGTGTGGGAGTGGTGTTTGTATGTGTATCAGGTGTGTGTATTTTGAATTGTCCAATGTGGCAGTGTTTTGGAGATGTGTGTGTATTTTGAGCGCGGCGGTGTGTACTGCCAATGGAATACCGCGGTTGAAAGACCGCTGCGTGGATTCGTGGGTCGTGATAGCATGGGCGTGTTTCTGTTGGCGTGACGGTGGAGGAATTGTTTTCGCCAGTTTATCACTGACCTTTGGTGTGGCGGACTTGTGTGGGTGTCTGAATTTCGGCAGATTCAGAGATGTGGGTCATAATAGCTGTGGTGGAATTCCGCGGCCGCGGCGGTGTATTGGCGGTCTTCTGCACGGCGGTAAGCGGCTTTTACCGCCAATGTTGTAATGACCCCCTAAGTTCTAAATGTTGCACTGAGCATGGTCTACAAAGTTACAGTATGCAGGGCATTTATCATATGAGTATGGTGGTCCCCATGTAGAATAAGTATCTATGCATGATCTACTTGATCTATTAAGCTATCATCTATGATGTTATAGTGCAAGAGCAAATTCAAGAATGGTGATTACAGCAATATAGACAGTATAGATGGATCCTACCCCCCCCCCCCACACACACACGTCCACACCCCACATTCCACACTCCTTTCTCTGTTTATAATATGTAATTGCAATGCCAGGGCAAAGACAGAGATGGATATTTATTAGAGGCTCTGAGGTTAAAACAGGTAGAGAAATTGGCAAAGTAGATGAGCTTGGTGATCTCCAATCTGAGACAAATATATTGTAAGCTATGAATCGCTGTGAATGTCATCATGATAGAAGAATAAAGGCAGATTTGGATACTAATGCCTTGTTTCCAAGTAATGTAGAATTCCGGTGATGGTTCATGCACATAGCAAGTACTGCTACCCAGGTGTGGGGCATTTAATGGGTAACATGATTACCTTCTTCCACATCTCAGAATGAAGCCTAACATGTGGAATCAGTGTTCACTACACTGACTGCATGTTATGTATTTATGTCTTTGCATTTTATCTCAATAGATTTCGTCAAGCTTTTTATGGGGAAATCTGCCAGGAGAAAGTTGCAGAATGTGGTAATTGATGCACAGCACAGACTTCTGATCTGTTAGCAAACATCCATTTGAACATTGATTTAAACTTACAACTCACCGTAGAATCAGGGTGTATCTTGTTGTTAAAACACAGCCACTTCACGGAGGGATAACTTGAGAGTTGGGAGTGGGGGTTGGGTGAGCTTCAGATGTGGGTCTTGTTTCACCTTATTTTCTTTTTCTGACCTTTTATCCTTTTTCCGAAGCCCTCCTTGGGTTGGGGCTCAGAGATTTCAGGATTGTGTTGTTGTTTTATGTTCCTTTTCTGCTTCTGCAATATGGTTGACTTTGCTCACGATTGACTGTTTGTATCAAGTGGAAAATCTTTTCACATTGACCATGTTGTGGAACACCGTACACAAGATTTGTTTTTGCCTTCTATTGTTTACCTCCTCTCTTGTGATGGCAACTTCAATTAAAAACAATAAAAATAGTTTGGAAAAAAACAAACACTTCAGAGCAGACAATGAAGATATTTGGATGGCCAAGACTGAATTGGAAGGGGCGGATGGGGTCTACTGTTCTGTCAAGGCAAGCAAGCTGAAGACAAACAGCTAAAGAATAAACAAGCCTTCTTGCCAGGCTGCCTGCTGCCTCACAGAAATGTACATGTGTGCAGATGGTTAATCAGCAGATCTGAAGACTGCTTAGGAGTCAGTATTTGGCTTTAGTTGATGGGATCATTTGAAACGCCGTGGTGACAAAGATTTATTCTTATTTAGAGTAATGTAAATTAATTTTAATGTAAATTAATTTCTGAGTCCACCACCTAGACATGCCTGCATAAAGAATGCATCTTTTATAATGCGCTTTCTGCGTCCTGATCTTCCTGCTAGTGTCACCTGGTTACAGGAAGCAACAGAAGAGGGAGGGGGATACGAAATACTAGAGTCACCTCCTGAAGCCTTTGGAATACAGAACCTTGTAACAAGTGCCCGATCTTTAGGATTCTGATTAGCTGGTGTAAGTTCAACCTTAAAATTAGCTTGTCCTTAAACAACATTCTCAATCCCTCCTTCCCATACCTTGTCCCTTTCCACAAAGTATGAAACTGTTGCTGTATAAAGTCCGGTGGCACAACAATAGCACCTTTGGTATACAGAGTACTAAATACTGGAAGAGTATAGAGCAACTTATTTTAGATCCATCTAGAATTCCAGAGTCGAACAAGTCTTCACTGAAAATGAAGAGAGAACCAAATAGTTTGTAGATAAAGATACAAAACATGAGCCCTTAAAATAGCAAAAAACAACACTCATACATACATATTCCATTGTTGCGCTTATGCTTCTAATGTTTCATTAATACAAGGGCAAAAAACAAAATAATAGCTGTGGTGGAATTCCGCGGCCGCGGCGGTGTATTGGCGGTCTTCTGCACGGCGGTAAGCGGCTTTTACCGCCAATGTTGTAATGACCCCCTAAGTTCTAAATGTTGCACTGAGCATGGTCTACAAAGTTACAGTATGCAGGGCATTTATCATATGAGTATGGTGGTCCCCATGTAGAATAAGTATCTATGCATGATCTACTTGATCTATTAAGCTATCATCTATGATGTTATAGTGCAAGAGCAAATTCAAGAATGGTGATTACAGCAATATAGACAGTATAGATGGATCCTACCCCCCCCCCCCCACACACACACGTCCACACCCCACATTCCACACTCCTTTCTCTGTTTATAATATGTAATTGCAATGCCAGGGCAAAGACAGAGATGGATATTTATTAGAGGCTCTGAGGTTAAAACAGGTAGAGAAATTGGCAAAGTAGATGAGCTTGGTGATCTCCAATCTGAGACAAATATATTGTAAGCTATGAATCGCTGTGAATGTCATCATGATAGAAGAATAAAGGCAGATTTGGATACTAATGCCTTGTTTCCAAGTAATGTAGAATTCCGGTGATGGTTCATGCACATAGCAAGTACTGCTACCCAGGTGTGGGGCATTTAATGGGTAACATGATTACCTTCTTCCACATCTCAGAATGAAGCCTAACATGTGGAATCAGTGTTCACTACACTGACTGCATGTTATGTATTTATGTCTTTGCATTTTATCTCAATAGATTTCGTCAAGCTTTTTATGGGGAAATCTGCCAGGAGAAAGTTGCAGAATGTGGTAATTGATGCACAGCACAGACTTCTGATCTGTTAGCAAACATCCATTTGAACATTGATTTAAACTTACAACTCACCGTAGAATCAGGGTGTATCTTGTTGTTAAAACACAGCCACTTCACGGAGGGATAACTTGAGAGTTGGGAGTGGGGGTTGGGTGAGCTTCAGATGTGGGTCTTGTTTCACCTTATTTTCTTTTTCTGACCTTTTATCCTTTTTCCGAAGCCCTCCTTGGGTTGGGGCTCAGAGATTTCAGGATTGTGTTGTTGTTTTATGTTCCTTTTCTGCTTCTGCAATATGGTTGACTTTGCTCACGATTGACTGTTTGTATCAAGTGGAAAATCTTTTCACATTGACCATGTTGTGGAACACCGTACACAAGATTTGTTTTTGCCTTCTATTGTTTACCTCCTCTCTTGTGATGGCAACTTCAATTAAAAACAATAAAAATAGTTTGGAAAAAAACAAACACTTCAGAGCAGACAATGAAGATATTTGGATGGCCAAGACTGAATTGGAAGGGGCGGATGGGGTCTACTGTTCTGTCAAGGCAAGCAAGCTGAAGACAAACAGCTAAAGAATAAACAAGCCTTCTTGCCAGGCTGCCTGCTGCCTCACAGAAATGTACATGTGTGCAGATGGTTAATCAGCAGATCTGAAGACTGCTTAGGAGTCAGTATTTGGCTTTAGTTGATGGGATCATTTGAAACGCCGTGGTGACAAAGATTTATTCTTATTTAGAGTAATGTAAATTAATTTTAATGTAAATTAATTTCTGAGTCCACCACCTAGACATGCCTGCATAAAGAATGCATCTTTTATAATGCGCTTTCTGCGTCCTGATCTTCCTGCTAGTGTCACCTGGTTACAGGAAGCAACAGAAGAGGGAGGGGGATACGAAATACTAGAGTCACCTCCTGAAGCCTTTGGAATACAGAACCTTGTAACAAGTGCCCGATCTTTAGGATTCTGATTAGCTGGTGTAAGTTCAACCTTAAAATTAGCTTGTCCTTAAACAACATTCTCAATCCCTCCTTCCCATACCTTGTCCCTTTCCACAAAGTATGAAACTGTTGCTGTATAAAGTCCGGTGGCACAACAATAGCACCTTTGGTATACAGAGTACTAAATACTGGAAGAGTATAGAGCAACTTATTTTAGATCCATCTAGAATTCCAGAGTCGAACAAGTCTTCACTGAAAATGAAGAGAGAACCAAATAGTTTGTAGATAAAGATACAAAACATGAGCCCTTAAAATAGCAAAAAACAACACTCATACATACATATTCCATTGTTGCGCTTATGCTTCTAATGTTTCATTAATACAAGGGCAAAAAACAAAATATATTATCAAAACTTTAATTTCCGCTTTAAGAGTGAATGTTTGAAACCATGTTTTTATTTTTTTATGTCTGGTGTAAGCCAACACATTTGACTGTAATAAAATTATATATATATATATATATCCTTACATACAAGGGCTAACAGCCAGCTCTCTTTATTCTTTGGTCTGTCAGTGGTCTCATTCACATTTTGTTCCATAAAAAGCCATTTAAAATCAAAGGCGCTTTTCATTGCAAAACAGATTTTGCAATATGTGTCCTAACATGTAGTTGCGAATTGCGCTATGTGAACAGCACAATACGGCAAGTCCACAAACGCATATAGCAAAAATGCAGGATATCAGCAACATCAACAAAATCTGTCCAGTAGTGAGACACTGTGTTGAAATCCACAACCATGATACAATGCAAAGGTGTTGGATTTTTATTGTGTTTTGTGTTTTACTTATTTACTGTTTTGTGATTTTTAAATGCTTTACACTTTGGGGGTCATTACAACCCTGGCGGACGGTGTTAAAGCGGCGGTAAGACCGCCAACAGGCCGGCGGTAAAAAAATGGGAATTATGACTGTGGCGGAAACCGCCAACAAAGACAGCCACTTTAACACTCCGACCGCCACGGCGGTACAGACAAACAGCGCGGCGGTCACCGCCAACAGACAGGCGGGAGACAATGTACCACCCACAGTATCACAACCTACCAATCCGCCACCTTTTCCGGGGCGGATTCACCGCGGATAAAAACACGGCGGAAACAGCCATTTCAAAGGGAAAACACTCACCTCTACACACTCCACGAGGAACGACGACACCATGGAGCCGGAACTCCATATTCTTCCTGCACTAGTCTTCCTGCTCCTATACGAGGATCATCAACGCCGGCGGCGAAGACAACGGTGAGTACTGCACCTACGACATAGGGGAGGGGGAGGCAAAAGACAGGGACGCACACATGCAACACCCCTACCCCCATCCCGACCCTCACCCACTACAACACACACACCAATGCATATCCAAACATTACAGTAACAACCTCCAACCCCCCCGGGAGAATGCAAAGACAAAAGGAAATTAGTGGAACCATTGTAATATATCAAAATACAGTAACCAAATATATACACACATATATATATATATATATATATATATATACACATTAAACAAAATATAAACCACGATTAGTAGTGCAGGTAATGCACCATTCATTGTCCGTGGACCACTGGGCCCAAAATGCATGGGCGAGGCCCACACTAGATACCTGATCAAAACAGAGAGAACACTGCAGGGGCATCAGATAGAAATACAACAGGCACCTCAGGGGGAAGGGAAGGGGGGGCACCTCAGCCGGATGAGTGCACCACACCAGATCCACGAAGGGGCTCCATGTCCATTGATGTATCCTGGGGACTGCAAAGCCACAGTCTCTCAAGTCTCTACAGTGGGTGGGTTGCCCACTGTACCATCCTGAAGAGTGCAAAGCCACAGTCTCTCAAGTCTCTCCAGTGGGTGGTTTGCCCACTGTACCATCCTGGGGAGTGCAAAGCCATAGTCTCTCAAGTCTCTACAGTGGGTGGGTTGCCCACTGTACCATCCTGGGGAGTGCAAAGCCACAGTCTCTCAAGTCTCTCCAGTGGGTGGTTTGCCCACTGTACCATCCTGAGGAGTGCAAAGCCACAGTCTCTCAAGTCTCTACAGTGGGTGGTTTGCCCACTGTTCCATCCTGGGGAGTGCAAAGCCACAGTCTCTCAAGTGGATAACAGTCTCCACAGGTTCTGGAGGGGGACTGGTGCCCAGAGTGCTTCGTCCTGTGAAGTACAGAGGTAGTGGATGCATGTCTCCACTGGTTCTGGAGGGGGACTGGTGCCCAGAGTGCTTCATCCTGTTAAGGACAGACGTAGTGGATGCATGTCTCCACTGGTTCTGGAGGGGGACTGGTGCCCAGAGTGCTTCATCCTGTTAAGGACAGATGGAGTGGATGCATGTCTCCACTGGTTCTGGAGGGGGACTGGTGCCCAGAGTGCTTCATCCTGTGAAGGACAGAGGTAGTGGATGCATGTCTCCACTGGTTCTGGAGGGGGACTGGTGCCCAGAGTGCTTCATCCTGTTAAGGATAGACGGAGTGGATGCATGTCTCCACTGGTTCTGGAGGGGGACTGGTGCCCAGAGTGCTTCATCCTGTTAAGGACAGACGGAGTGGATGCTGTTCTCCACTGGTTCTGGAGGGGGACTGGTGCCCAGAGTGCATCACTCACCCTGTGACGGTCCCAATTGCGTCACTGCCCCTGCCGCTCATGGGCTAGCGGGGCTTGAGTTTGCAGTTTCTGACCTGTTCAGCAGTGCTTGCCCTGTTCAGCGGGGCTTGCCGTGGCGGTCTTTGCCCTGTTCAGCGGTGCTTGAGTTTGCAGTTTCTGACCTGTTCAGCGGTGCTTGCCCTGTTCACCGGTGCTTGCCATGGTGGTCTTTGCCCTGTTCAGCGGTGCTTGAGTTTGCAGTTTCTGATCTGTTCAGCGGTGCTTGCCATGGCGGTCTTTGCCCTGTTCAGCGGTGCTTGAGTTTGCAGTTCCTGACCTGTTCAGCGGTGCTTGCCCTGTTCAGCGGAGCTTGCCATGGCGGTCCTTCATTGCCCAGCTGGGCTGGGGCTGGCGGTCCTTCATTGGGCAGCTGGGCTGTTACTGCCGGGGCCCTCCTGGGCAGCTGGGCTGTGGCTGGCGGGGCCCTCCTGGGCAGCTGGGCTGTTGCTGGCGGTGGCCTCCTGACCAGTGACTCTGGCGGTGGCCTCCTGGCCAGTGGCTATCGGGCTGCCCTCCTGGGCAGTGACTCTGGCGGTGGCCTCCTGGCCAGTGACGATCGGGCTGGCCTCCTGGGCACTGACTCTGGCGGTGGCCTCCTGGCCAGTGACGATCGGGCTGGCAGTGGCCTCCTGGGCAGCGGGGATGATGGCGGTCTTCTCCGCCGTGCTGCTCCTCCCAGACTTTGGCGATTTCTTCTGCCCCTTCCCCACCTTGGGAGGAGTCATAGCTGAGTCGACACTCCCCCCGGGACCCTTGTGAGTGGCTTTGCTGGCTGGAGTCTTCCCCATCTCCCGCCGGGCACTGTCCAACTTCTGGCGCTTCACAGGTGGGGGACTGGCTGTGCTGTGGCTCCGTGCCACACTGGCTGGCCTGGTGCTCGGTGCACTCCACATACCTGTAACAACAGGCACCAATGGTCCCAGAGATTTTTTGGCTGAGGTGCTAGTCCGGGACCTATGAGTTGGAGGGGGGTGGGAAAGAGGTCAAGCTTGGTCAGGAAAAGTTTCTTAGGAACACTGGGACGGGTAGCTGGAGGGGGTTTGGGAGTGGAGGAAGAGGTAGTGGTTGTAGGAGGTGTACGTTTGGTGACTTTGGGTGAAGGTGCATGCGCTGGAGGCTGTCGTGAGGTAGATGGCTGTTGGGTGGGTGGGTGCCTGCGTTTGTGTATCTTGGGAGGGGGCATCACAGACACACTGGGAGAGGACACAGGGGACGTGTAAATGGGAGTGGGGGTGGTGACTGCACATGAGCGGGGTGTGGTGGTGGGTTTGCTGGTGCGGGACGTAGTGGCTGTAGTGGTAGTGCATGCAGGTGAGAGTGTAGACAAAACTGGGAGGGAGGAGGGAGACGACGAGGACGGGGACACAGTGGAGGCAGTGGATGTTGGTGTGTCTGTATGTGTGTGATGCTTGCGTGAGTGCCTGTGGGATGTGTGGTGCTTATGTTTGCCTGAGCTTCCCTTGAGTGTTGACGTGTGTGCATGCTGGTCTGATGGTGTGCTTGGGATAGACTGGGGTACAGGGGATTGAGTCTGGGTGGAGGAAGTTGGAGGGGGGAGGCTAGAGACAGGGACAATGGCTGCCATCAGTGCTGAGGCCAGAGTTTGCAGGGTTCGATGAAGGACAGCCTGACCAGAATGAATGCCCTCCAGGAATGCATTTGTGTGTTGCAATTCCCTTTCTACACCCTGGATGGCATTCAAAATGGTAGACTGCCCAACAGTGAGTGACCTGAAGAGGTCAATGGCCTCCTCACTGAGGGCAGCAGAGGTGACAGGGGCAGGGGCTGAGGTGCCTGGGGCGAAGGTGATGCCCACCCTCCTGGGTGAGCGGGCACAGGGCGAAGGCTGAGGGGCTGCTGGGAGGGCGGTGCTGGTAGGGGGGGTGGCGGCTGTACCTGTAGAAGTGGGGGGCACAGATTTTGTCGCCATCACAAGGGAGCTCCCATCGGAGGACGAGTCCGTGTCGCTGGTTGCAGATCCTGTGACCGCCGTGAAGCTCCCCTCACCCTCCGTCCCACTGGTGTATTCCGAGTCTGTGGTGTGGCCCTCCATGGCCATGTGGGATGCAGCTCCCTCGTGCTCTGGTGCCACTGTACCTCCGCCTGGTGATGCTGATGCACACAAGAACAGGGAGACACAAAAAGGGGGGGGACAACAGAAGAAAGACAGGTTGAGTGCATGGCTTACCGCTACCGTTGGCAGACAATACAGACACAGCAGCCCCCTGCACTACGCCGCGCTGTTGGGCTCTACAGATGCAATTCCTGGGATATGTCCTACATGGCTATGGTCGACATCTGCACACATAGATGACACAGGGGCATGTATACCTGTACTTGGCACTCTACAGAGGTAGGCTGGGGTGCCACATGGCCTGCATTACAGAGGGGCCTATCCTACGGAACTCGCCCTGGCCTAGGGAAACCCACAGCCCTCCTCCCCTACCCAGACACCATCACTGCACGCAAAGTCCGCTGAATGATGTTGTACTCACCCCCTTGTGTCTGCTGTGATGCCCTCAAGCGCCCATCCAACTCAGGGTAGGCCACCGCCCGGATCCGGAACATCAGGGGGGTCATGTTTCGACGGGCACCCCTCCCACGTTGGGAGGCCATCCCCAGCTGAGCCTCCGCCGTCTTCTTGCTCCAGCGGCGAATGTCCTCCCATCTTTTCCGGCAGTGGGTGCTCCGTCTGTGGTGGACCCCCAGGTTCCGGACGTCCTTGGCGATGGCACGCCAAATATCCTTCTTCTGGTGGGCGCTGACCTACATGAAATGTACAGGGGAAGAAGAGAAGTCATTAGCAACTGCACCGTCGAAGTGAGTGGCCCACATCCCTAGCCTTGCCATGTGGCACATGCATTCACAGTCCTTCATGCACGCAGAACTGTGCCCCCTTCATTCTGACAACCAGCCCTCTCCATACAGGCATAGCCCATACAACGTGCTCCCCTGTGTACTTACCTGTTGGTCTGGAGGACCGTAGAGTAGCGTGTACTGGGGGAGGACCCCGTCCACGAGCTTCTCCAAGTCCTTTGCAGTGAAGGCAGGGGCCCTTTCCCCAGACGCACGAGCCATTGTCTCTTCCAGACCGAGGTCACAGCAGCAGCACTTGCAGTGTAGGTCCTCTCCTGTTGAAAATCAGGTATAGAGTGATTGAACAGCTAGAAAATGGCGGTCACGTCCGCGGCGGTCATTGGCTCCTGGGACCCATAGGGTCCAATGTTAACCAATGCAGCATTGTGCCGCGGTCTTCGACCGCCTACCGCAACGGTGTAGAACGCCAGCGCAGTTACCTCACATCCCATTGTCCCACTTTAGAAGTCAGGCAGCCGCCATTTCAGGGGCCCACATGGCCTGATTCACAACTGCGTCACACAGACCTAGGCCTTGTCACACAACACAAATACAGGCCAGATTCTGTGCATGAATGGTGTTCTGTGTAGACTGTGGGTACATACCTCTGAGTTTTTTGACTCTGTGGTCGCTGTTGTCCTTCCTAGCCACCGTCCGCTGGGACATGTGAGGAGATGGCGGAATCCTCCGGTGTACCGACCGCTGGTGGACCTGTTGATAATGGAGGAGCGACATTTGATCATCACCTACAGGTTTGACCGTGCCACAATCCAGGAACTGTGTACCCAGTTGGAGCCAGACCTGATGTCAGCAATCCGCCATCCCACAGGGATCCCCCCTCAAGTGCAGGTGCTATCAGTACTCCATTTCCTTGCAAGTGGGTCATTTCAAACAACAGTGGCCATGGCATCAGGGATGTCCCAGCCTATGTTTTCCAACGGGTTGTCCAGAGTGTTGTCTGCCCTGCTGAAACACATGCGGAGCTACATTGTTTTCCCTCAGGTGGAGGATTTGCCTACAGTGAAAGGTGACTTCTATGCCCTTGGACATATCCCCAACATCATAGGTGCCATTGATGGGACCCATGTAGCTCTGGTCCCCCCCTACAGGAGTGAACAGGTGTACATGAACCGGAAGAGTTATCATTCCATGAATGTACAGATGGTATGTTTGGCAGACCAGTACATCTCCCAGGTAAATGCTATGTTCCCTGGCTCTGTGCATGACGCCTACATCCTGCGGAATAGCAGCATCCCTTATGTGATGGGTCAACTCCAGAGGCACCGGGTGTGGCTATTAGGGGACTCTGGTTACCCCAACCTGTCATGGCTACTGACCCCAGTGAGGAATCCCAGGACCAGGGCAGAGGAACGCTACAATGAGGCCCATAGGCGGACTAGGAGGGTGATCGAATGCACCTTCGGCCTCCTGAAGGCCAGGTTCAGGTGCCTCCATATGACAGGTAGTTCCCTATTCTACTCACCAAGGAAGGTGTGCCAGATCATCATGGCCTGCTGTATGCTTCACAATTTGGCTTTGCGACGACAGGTGCCTTTTCTGCAAGAGGATGGTCCAGATGACGGTGTTGTGGGAGCTGTGGAGCCTGTGGACAGTGATGACGAGGAAGCAGAGGAAGAAGACATTGACAACAGGGACTCAGTTATCCAGCAATATTTCCAGTGACACACAGGTGAGAACACATTCCTGCCTACTACAAGTACTTTCACACTTCTACCTCTATCCTGTTTGTCGATTTCAACCAGTATATGGTAACTGAGTTGTACATTTCCCTTACGGTTTCACAGGTGTGGTTTCCAACGTGTGTCATCTGCTTTGATTCCTCATGGACTTGAGATGTGTGACATAGGTATGTTGACATTACATTTGAGAACGCGTTTTGTCACTGTCATTGCTAATACACATTTTCGAAATCACAGACTGACTCCAGATTGTTTTGTGCTTCAAAGGTGTTTATTGCAGTGCTCAATATTGGAGGGGGTTGTAAAATGGTGAGGGGTGATGGTGGAGGAATGTCCATGGCAGAGTCCAGTCTATTAGTCTCACAGGTGCATTGCCCATATGAGCATAGGAAGTGGAGCAGGGGCAGTTCCAATATGGACAGGGTTACAAAGTGGGACAGTGGGATGACAATCAGGGTGGTCTCATTTCTTGGCGGGGGTCTTGGCATCGTGCTCTTTCTTGTTCCTGGATCTCAGGGACCGTTTGCGGGGTGGTTCTCCGTCTGCAGGGGTGGGGTGCTGGTGTGGTGGTCCTGTGGCGGTGCCTCCTGTCCACTAGCGCCGGCGGAGGTGGTGGGCAGTTCTTCGTCCACAGTGTCCCTCCTGGTGTTAAGTATCTCCTTCAGCACCCCTACGATGGTGCCCAGGGCGGTGCTGATGGTTCTGAGTTCCTCCCTGAACCCCAAATACTGTTCCTCCTGCAGCCGCTGGGTCTCCAGAAACTTGGCCAGTACCGTTACCATCGTCTCCTGGGAGTGGTGGTATGCTCCCGTGATGGAGGAGAGGGCCTCGTGGAGAGTGGGTTCCCTAGGCCTGTCCGCCCCCTGTCACACAGCAGCCCTCCCAGTTCCCCTGTGTTCCTGGGCCTCCGTCCCCTGGACCGTGTGCCCACTACCACTGCCCCCAAGTCCCTGTTGTTGTTGGGGTGGTGGGTTATCCTGGGTTCCCTGTAGTGGTGGACACACAGCTGATTGACGTGTCCTGGGTACGGAGGTATGGGCCCGCTGGGTGGGTGCTGGGCTGGTGTTACCAGAGGGTGGAAGCTCTGTGGTGGCCTGTGACTGGGTGTTGGGAACCGACTGTCCCGAGACCCACGATGGTCCAGGCTGGTAATCTGGATCCAGTTGGACAGAGCTGCTGTCATCACTGTGGGCCTCTTCTGTGGGTGGGGTGGAGATGTCTGGACCCTCCTGTCTGGTGATGTTGGGTAGTGGTCCTGCAAGGGTGTAAAAGCATGATTATTGCATCTGTGTGTGTCATGGTGTGCAATGGGTGGGTGACAGTGTACCCCAGTGCTAGCCCTCCTGTGTGGGGGCTTATGTGATGATGGTTGAGGGGGGTGTTATGGGTATGTGCAGTGGGCATGCTTTAGTGATGGGTGTCCATGCTTTGTTGTGTCATGCAGGGCTTGGTGTTGGGATGGGTGGTTTGTGTTATTAGTACATATATGAGGAGTTGGAGTGATAGGGGAGGGGGCGAGGGTGGGGGTCTGTGATAGCATGCAGGTAGGGTGTGGGATATGATAGTTAAGATTTGACTTACCAGAGTCCATTCCTCCACCGACTCCTGCGAGGCCCTCAGGATGCAGAATAGTGAAGACCTGCTCCTCCCATGTTGTTAGTTGTGGGGGAGGAGGTGGGGGTCCGCCGCCAGTCCACTGTACCGCGATGTTGTGTCTGGAGACCACGGAACGCACCTTCCCCCGTAGGTCGTTCCACCTCTTCCTGATGTCGTCCCTATTTCTTGGGTGCTGTCCCACTGCGTTGACCCTGTCGACTATTCTTCGCCATAGCTCCATCTTCCTAGCTTTGGAGGTGTGCTGCACCTGGGATCCAAATAGCTGTGGCTCTACCCGGACGATTTCCTCCACCATGACCCTGAGCTCCTCCTCCGAGAACCTGGGGTGTCTTTGCCGTGCCATGGGGTGGTGTAGGTGATGTGTGGGGTGGTGTATGTGGTGATAAGTGTGGTGATATGTAGTGGTGTGTGGTGTTTTGTGAGTGGAAGTAGTGTGGGTGATGGTATTGAGTGCCTGTGGATGCTAGTTTGTGGATGGTGGTGTCTCTCTCTGGCCTTCTTTCAGATTTTTGGGTCGTAGGGGTTTGTGGGTGATGTGGGTGTGTGTTTTATATAGTATTGAGTGTGTGGGAGTGGTGTGTGTATGTGTATCAGGTGTGTGTCTTTCGAATTGTCCAATGTGGTGGTGTTTTGGAGATGTGTGTGTATTTTGAGCGCGGCGCGTGGATTCGTGGGTCGTGATAGCATGGGCGTATTTCTGTTGGCGTGACGGTGGAGGTTTTGTTTTTGCCAGTTTATCACTGACCTTTGGTGTGGCGGACTTGTGTGGGTGTCTGAATTTTGTCGGATTTCGGGATGTGGGTCATAATAGCTGTGGCGGAATTCCGCGGCCACGGCGGTGTGTTGGCGGTCTTCTGCACGGCGGTAAGCGGCTTTTACCGCCAATGTTGTAATGACCCCCTTTGTCTCCTAAGTTAAGCCTTGTCGCTCGTTGCTAAGCTACCAAGGGTTGAGCTGGGTTTAATTTATTGAGACCTAACTTGACCTAAGTGGAGGTTAGTGGTCTATTGCTAAGTGTAGGCACTTACCTGCCCTTACCAATAACTCATTTTCCAACATGGCCTAAATGCCGATGAGGATTTATATACATGTCTGTAAAGATGACTGAGTCAAGAGGAATAGCTGTGGTCTCATTGTGTTTTGTTGTTAGTTCAAATTACTATTTATTAGCAGGAAGCTGTTATCTCTTCTTCTTCTCTCTTTTTTAGCCTGTTTTTTGTCATGTGTCCATTTGTGGTATAATTATTGATGCATCATCTCTATGATTTACTGCGTATAATAACAATATCGAGATGTGCCCATTTGAGCTCAATTTTGCATTATTTTGTTGTGTTATGTTTTGATTTGCCATTGATTAATGTGGCATGGGCATTGGAAATGGTGTGAGAGATAGAATGTCAAAATTCATCATGTATAAAGTTCCAGTTTGAATTAATTTGACTAAACTAAAGTGTAAAAGCTATTGTACATATAACATGAAGTAATAATGAAACATTGGACATAATCATGTATTTTCCAATTCGCTAAAATGTATGTTAGTCTGTTCTCGATATTTGACAGTAGTATTTTATTAGTTTTTATAATGATGCATTGATTATAAAAACCATGAAAATAGCGATGCGCTTGTTGTGTGATCAAGGCTGTGCCTGAAGGCCAAAATGCATTATGGCTAACATAGTGAAATAAACAATTCAATAAATACAAGTTGGAACAGTATTTGGTGTCTGCATGATTCTATGGAGAGAACAGCACATGCAGTGTGTCCTGAGGATTGACAGTTTTGTGATATTATTATATATATATATGCATATATATATATATATATATTTCAAATTAAAGTCCGGAATGTGGAGGCAATGTTGCAGCAGTCCCAGCTGGGCTCCAGAACGCCCATATAATTGTCAGAATTTCCTCTTATTTTCAAGGAAAGCCAGGACTCCTCCAGAATGCTGTCAATATGAATGAAGTTTACTATAAAGGAAAGAAATATCATTTTGAATAAATAAGCAAAAAAAAGAAAATTATATGGTAGGATAATAAGGGAATTACATGTTAAAGAATGAGAGGAAGTTTGTCAAGAGGGAGAAAATGAATATGTAATAATCTTCTATAACATCCAGTTGTTTATATTCTATGGGGTTCTCTCTAATATAGAGGATTTGTTAATCAAATGTATTCCATGGTGCTTCCCGATGTTTTTTGCACGTCATTTATTGGTTTTGGGAGGAGGGGATTGTTCTCCTTTAATTTTGCTCTGTAGTGACAGCAGCTCTATGGCCAGTTGAAGTATCTGGCCAAAACCCGTAAGCCACTTGTGTTGTCCCTGCACTGGAGAATGCTATGAAATAAAATATAATTGATTTGGAGTCTGGTTGTGCTGCCCATCCTTTTTAAACCAGACCTGGATTCTTGAAGCTGAAAACGGTGTGGTTTGGAGACGTCACTGGATATATATATATATATATATATATATATATATATATATATATATATATATATATATATATATCTCAAAACAATCCCCTTTCAGACTTAGAGTGCCGCACACATTATGCAAAAAAGAAGCAGAGAACTCTGGGTAGTTCCTAAGTTTCGGTGGAGAGCAGCTCATGTATAGAGCACCCTACAACACCTGTGACACTCTGATTCTGCTTGATTCAAATGTCTTTTTTTCTACCAAAGTATTTAAGCATAGAATTAGCATAGTGCCATCCACACTGAGCTAGACAGGGACAAAGTATTTTGTAATTTCTACAACAAAGTCTTTGAGCATAGGATTAGCAGACACTGCCATCCATGCTGAGCTGTAAAAGGACAAAAGTCTACAGCTTTGTACTGGTAAACTACCATCCAAGCCAACCTGGAATGAATAAAAGCAACCCCTGACATGTGTTTTGCTATCATTATAGCTCTTCAGAGAGCTTTAGCTTTGGCAAGACACAAGGAAGCACCCAGTATAGGTCAAAACAATACCCTTCCCGCCTTTGAGTGCCACGTAAACTATGCAAAGAAGAAGCAGGGAACTGTGTGTAGTTTCCAAGTTTAGGTGGAGATCGGCTCCTGTATAGAGCACCCTACAACACCAGTGACACTGAACCTGCTCACCGCAAATGTCTGTTTTTCTAGCAAAGTTCTTTAGCATGGGATTAGCACAGTGCCATCCACACTGTGCTAGAAAGGGACAAAGTAGTTTGCCATTTCTACTGCAAAGTTTTTAAGCATAGGATTAGTACAGTGCCACCCAAAGTGGTACTCGATATTTGAGATTACTTAAGACTCAAAGATCTCAAGATGTCTCATGTTAGTTCATACTATGTTACTTGGTATTTGTATAGTGAACCTCTAGCACAAGACAAAGGTGGAGCAAGTGACGATTTTTACTGAGATGAATTCCTATCCTCACTAACAGATTACATCATCTCAATGTACAAGTCTGGAAAAACCAAGTCATTAATTCAAAAGGCTATATGTTGCCACTGATAACTATGAAGAGAACACAAAATTCACTATTTGAACGTGGTGATTACCAGCTGTGTGGGGTGTATTCTTTTTACCTTCGTATTAGTTAAATCTAATCAGTAGCAAAATTATAGGGGGACAATGACAGACTAATTACCAGATTTTTAGTAGAATTGTGTCTGAGTGGTGCATTTACTTGGACACAATTTTCATAACCTATTAGAACTGTACTAGTATGAAGATGAAAACCTTACCACACATCGGTAAAATGAAGACTAAAACATGAAAATAAACCATCTCCACAAACACATAGGCCCTCATTCTGACCTTGGCGGGCGGCGGAGGCCGCCCGCCAAAGTCCCGCCGTCAGGTTACCGTTCCGCGGTCGAAAGACCGCGGCGGTAATTCTGACTTTCCCGCTGGGCTGGCGGGCGGTCGCCTTCAGACCGCCCGCCAGCCCAGCGGGAAAGAGGCTTCCACGATGAAGCCGGCTCGGAATCGAGCCGGCGGAGTGGAAGCTGTGCGACGGGTGCAGTTGCACCCGTCGCGTATTTCACTGTCTGCGCAGCAGACAGTGAAATACATGTAGGGGCCCTCTTACGGGGGCCCCTGCAATGCCCATGCCAGTGGCATGGGCACTGCAGGGGCCCCGCGACCCCCCCTACCGCCATCCGGATCCCGGCGGTCGGACCGCCGGGATCTGGATGGCGGTAGGGGGGGTCGGAATCCCCGCGGCGGTGCAGCAAGCTGCGCCGCCGTGGAGGATTCAATGGGGTGGCGGTACACTGGCGGGAGCCCACCAGTGGTGCCGGTCCGACCGCGGCTTTACCGCTGCGGTCGGAATCCCCATTGGAGCACCGCCGGCCTGTCGGCGGTGCTCCCGCGGTCCTCCGCCCTGGCGGTCTTTGACCGCCAGGGTCAGAATGAGGGCCATAATCTTTATAATCCAACAGGTGTGCCTTAAAAAAGTTGGGATTAATGGTCTGGTAGCCTTCTCGAATACCACCATGGTGGCTGAGGGCTTTCCTGTAAAACTATATACTACCTACAGGACTAGTGAGCACCAAGTTCTGCCAGTAACTTTTGTGTCTCCTTGTTAGTTGTCAACTGACACTAAGAGCTCTTTTTATTTCAAGGACATAGTTAATCCATGTTAATACATACATATGAGTTCTTTTGTATTGATGCTGTGCTCCTCCTCAACTTCTATGGCCTCTTTTTCAGAGGGGTAGTTTATGTGACGAGTCGAGCTTTTATGCAAACCAGTGTTTGGCGAGTGAGGTGCTGTCTTGCTGTTTCATGTCTGTCATCCCCAGTGTTGTTGTGGGTGTCATTCATTCCCGGTGCCAGTGTTGGTGTGTTCTAAATACATGTCCATGTTGGATTGTCTTGCTTGGAGTGTCAGGGCCTCCCACTTCCAGATCTGTGCCTTTGTCTCCTTCTCTCTGTGTCTGCATCTCTCGCTCACCCTCTATGTATATTTCCTATAAAATAGCCCATTGCCCAAGAGGAGTCTTGCCAGTGGCTGTGTCTCACAATATCAGTGTATTTCACTCAACACAAGTATTACTTGTTTGCCATTGTGATTCCATTGCCAATGTGAAAAGGCATAGTCAGTCCTCGCCTACTACAGTCCTTGTATTCTGTCTTCGCAGTTTGTGCTGGTCCTTGATTTTACCTGTTGCTCTTTGTACTTCTACACCCCCCTCCATCGGTAGAACCTTCCAGAGACCTGCAATATTGGTGCAGAGATTGGACATCCCATCAGTAGCATGAGCCAGGGGTAGTTTTTGACTTGTGAGAAACAGTCAGGTATGAGCAGCTCATCCAGGCTAAAGATCTCAAGATGCCCCATATCAGTAACAAATAGCTCAGCAACTCCTAATTTTTCGTTTATTTTGGTATTAGTAATCACGAAAAGTAAAAGTGAATATTAAAGTAAAACATTGTATATTCAGTTTTTAAGAATTATTTTACACTATTTTCCCCGAAAAAAGGTATAATCTAGAAACTCTTATAAACAGATTGTTTACGGTTAAGAGGAAGTTAACCATGAATTGCCAAATTGCTTATTTAAACTGTGGTTAAGCTTACTTAATTTATCAAGTCTAAATGTTTATGTTAACATCTAGCTTTGTGTCCCAGTACCTATGCAAAACAAAATCATAATCATAATATTGCATGAAGAACTTGTTTTTGCTAATTCTGTAGTGCGAGCCCCCATAGGAATTCAATGGATGTAATGGATTTCATCTCCTTTCTAAAGCTGTTGGAGCCTCAAATTTTCTCTTTTTTGAGGATAACATGCTTGATTTAATGTTTGACTCTCCAGGGGATCCATGTCCTCTCATCGCAGTCCATTGAATCAGCAATGGTACTAAAATCAAAAACATTTCTCTCCTTTGGTATACTGTAGCTTTCACCTGAAGAGAGATATTTTCCTCCAGCTGCGAACGAAACCCAACTTGGACCTGAGGAACCATTCACACTTCAGGACCAAGTCATCTAGCTTTATATACTTTCTGCAAATCAGGTTTCACCTTCCAGGGGATCAAATCCGTCTAATGGCTGTCCTACATGACCTGTAGCTGATCTTAGGTTTAGACTGTTTGAAGACTTGATCATTTCTAATTTACTTGCAGACTTCAACATTACTGATCATTTATTCTGATCAGTTAAATAGATGTGGGTGTGATCTCCGGATCTACTCCATATTGGTTGGGACTGAGCATATAGGTGGGCGAGCAACTGAAGGGTCTAGCCAGGCTCAGCCAGGTGGCTGGCTCTGGTTCAGCTCGAAATCCTCTTGGACCCTCGAGCACAAACAAGCCAAGCCTGCAAATGCTTCTGCCACCCAGCAAAGATCTATGCTTTATAACATGAAGGTATGTGGACTGTTACATGCAGAGACGTGTGCTCTTTTACCTGCAGAGATCTGTGCTTCATTGCATGGAGATGTGTGATGTTCTACCAGCAGATGTCTGTACTCTTACACATAGAGCCACATGCCAACCTACAATGTGTCCTCTAATCCACAGGGATATGTGTCTAGCTACATGCACAAATCTGCACCCCTCTTCCTGCAGCGATCTCTGCCCCAGTAAAGAGATGTGTGCTATTTTACCTGCAGAGATCTGTGCTCTATTACATATACATGCGTGCCCTCCTACATACACAAATACGTGCTCTTATACGCAAAAATACATGGCATGCATCTGTGCTCTTCTACCTACAGAGATTTGATCTCTGTAACTTGGAGATACGTGTCCTGCTAAACACAGAGATCTGTGTACTAGCTGCAGAAAAATGTGCCCTAACAAACAACAGAGACAGTGCCATGCTACATGCAGAGATGTGTATTTTTCTACCTGCAGAAATCTGTGCTCCAGTACATAGAGATACACGCCCTGCTACATGCAGAGATCTATGTTTTCTACGTGCACAGATCCGTGCTCTAATCAGGGACGTAGCTCTAGGGGTTGTTTGGGGTGTTACAACCCATTAATGAATGTATTTTCTGGAAAATAGTTGGGCACAGATACTTTCAGTCTGGTCTGGTGAGCTGTGTGTCGGATTTCACAAGATTGTTTTTACATAAATACAGATAAAAACGCATCCACACACACTCCCTTTCTGCTTTGCCCGTCTTAAAAATGTTGGTTAGTTATTTTACTAAATGTTGTGCTTTCTTCACTTAATACCCCTGCTAATCCACATTTGTCTCCCTTTCCGCTGACTCTTTAGTCCCGCTCATGTTCTCTGCTTGTCGTATAATGTATTTTAACATGATATGCCAGCGTGATTTTGGGAAATCTGAAGCTCACGTCCCCAAGTCTTACTGACCCAGCTACACCCCTGGCTCTAATGCACAGATATACGTGCCCTGCAACATGCAGGGATTTGTGTTTTTTACCTGCAGAGACCTGAGTTTATACACAGAGATATGTGTGCTGCTACATAAAGAGATTTGTGCGTAATTCACAGATATGTTACTTGCTACATGCAGACATTTCTGGTGTTGTGCACACATACATGTACCCTGCTACATTCAGAGATCTGTGCATTTCTACACTCAAAAGTCTGTGTTATTCAAGAAAGACATGTTCCTTCATTCACAGGGGGTGACCTGCTACATACAGGCATATGAGCCCCTCTGCACATTGCTATCCATGGCCTTTTCTGAAGGAATCTTTGTCCTCTTACAAAGATGAGTGCTCTAATACATCCTCGTCCCTTCATCAACATGTTCTGCTACATTCTAGATGATGTAATCTTTGCTTTATTGCCAGTAAGTATACATGCAGTGACCTTTGCACGGATAGATAGTCCATTCTCCATGCAGTGATATGTGCCCTTTGCATGTTCCATTCAATGTGCAGTGATTCTTTTACCCTGCTGCATGTGATTGCACATGCAGCGACTTGTGCTGTCCGGTATGTGGAATTTTCATTAAGTGATCTGCACCATCCTCCCTCCTTCGAGCAATAAAATGTGTCCTGCTTCATGCTCCATTCTAGAGTGGTATCTGTGCCTCTGCACGTGGCATTCTTCATGCAGAAATCGGTGCCATGCTACTTGTTTCATTCTTCATTCATCTGTGCCATGCCACGTGTTTCACTCTTCATGCAGAGATCTGTGCCATGTTACTTGTTTCATTCTTCATGCAGCGATCTGTGCCATGCCACGTGTTTCACTCTTCATGCAGAAATCTGTGCCATGTTACTTGTTTCATTCTTCATGCAGCGATCTGTGTCATGCCATGTTTCACTCTTCATGCAGAGATCTGTGCCATGTTACTTGTTTCACTATTCATGCAGCAATCTGTGTCATGCCACGTTTCACTCTTCATGCAGAGATCTGTGCCATGTTACTTGTTTCACTCTTCATGCAGCGATCTGTGCCATGCCACCTGTTTCACTCTTCATGCAGAGATATGTGCTGTGCCACGTGTTTCACTATTCATGCAAAGATCCGTGCCGTGCCACGTGTTTCACTCTTCATGCAGACGTCTGTGCTGTGCCACGTGTTTCACTCTTCATGCAGACGTCTGTGCTGTGCCACGTGTTTCAGTCTTCATGAAGCGATCTGTGTCATCCTACGTGTTTCACTGTTCGTGCAGCGATCTGTGCCATCCCACGTGTTTCACTCTTCATGCAGAGATCTGTGCCATGTTACTTGTTTCGTTCTTCATGCAGCGATCTGTGCTATGCCACGTATTTCTCTCTTCATGCAGAGATCTGTGCCATGTTACTTGTTTCACTCCTCGTGACGAAATTGGTGCCATGCCACATTTTACTCCTCATGCAGCGATCTGCGTCATGCCGTGTGTTTCACTCTTCATGCAGAGATCTATGCCATGCTACTTGGTTCACGTTTTATGCAGTGATCTGTGCCATGTCGCATGTTTCATTCTTCATGCAGCGATCTGTGTCATGCCACATGTTTCACTCTTCATGCAGATATCTGTGTCATGCTACTTGGTTCACTTTTTATGCAGTGATCTGTGCCATGCCACATGTTTCATTCTTCATGCAGAGATCTGTGCCGTGCCACGTCTTTCACTCTTCATGCAGCGGATCTTTGTCATGCCACGTGTTTCACTCTTTATTCAGTGTTCTGTATCATGCTACTTGTTTCACTGTTCATGCAGAAATCTGTGCCATGTTACTTGTTTCGTTCTTCATGCAGCGATCTGTGCTATGCCACATGTTTCACTCTTTATGCAGAGATCTGTGTCATGCCACTCTTCATGCAGTGATCTGTATCATGCTACTTGTTTCACTCTTCATGCAGTGATCTGTATCATACTACTTGTTTCGTTCTTCATGCAGCGATCTGTGCCATGCCACATGTTTCACTCGTTATGCAGTGATCTGTATCATACTACTTGTTTCACTCTTCATGCAGTGATCTGTATCATGCTACTTGTTTCACTCTTCATGCAGTGATCTGTATCATGCTACTTGTTTCACTCTTCATGCAGTGATCTGTATCATACTATTTGTTTCGCTCTTCATGCAACGACCTGTGCCATGCACTTGTTTCACTCTTCATGCAGTGATCTGTGTACTAGTACAGGCTCCTGTCCACGCACAATGATTTGTGCATTGTCACATGGTCCATTCCTTGTACAGTCAATCTGCGCCTCCACGTGCTCCAGTCTGCATCCCGTGCGTTGTTAATAGATAGGTGTTCCACTTTCGTGCACTTATTTGTACTCTGACACATGTGGCATTCTACTTGAGGTGATCTGTGTCTGCTACATTCTTTACTGATCTTGCAGTGACCTGTGACCAGCTCCGAGCTCCTTTCTGTGACGTGGCTCCTGAATATCGAGGACAGGATATCATGGGACACTATTATTGTGGACAAAATATCGAGGAACAAAATATTGAAAGGTAAGTATTATAGACTTTCTATACCTAACTCCACATCTATGTATGTTGACATTATACAGATAGGAAGGTACATAGATGTGGAGTTATGAATAGTACATCTACACTTCCCTCTGTGCACTTACCTTTCGATGTTTTGCCCCTCGATATTTTGTCCACTATATTAGTGTGCCATGATATTCTTGTACCCGATATTCAAGAGTAAAATGCTTTCTGTATGAAGACGTAGGTGTCCAGCTACAGCACTGATTCTGGGAGATGGGACTAGGATTAGTGGTTCACTATGTATTCCCGAGACCTGGGCCCTAATGCTGCATAATAGCAGTGGCATCCTGTGCCACACTTGGTATTTTCTATACCTCTGGGAGACTGGCACTACAACATAGTCTAGGTAGGGCATGCAAGCTAATAAATGTACTTACGAACGTATGGGATGTTCTAAGACGTTGGAGAAAGTTTGTGGTCTCTGGGTGAGGTTTTAGATGGACAACACCTTTCCAGCCCTAGTTCCTAACTCTTCCACTTCCCAAGGCCTCTCCTCTGTTTACAACCTGCTCACCCACTGGGGAGCCTACCTTCAATTTAGGAGCTGATTCCTGGTGTGGGGATAAGGGAAATGTAAGACTGTTAATGAATTCCTGAACAATTCAATGTCAGTGATACTGTTTCTGATGCACGTGTATCTTTCATGCTTGTCGCTCAATTTTTCTAAAATGGGATTAAAAAATGCAAATACATTGTTTTAAAAAATCATAGGGGTATTTTGGACAGATACCTTTAACTCACTGTGCTTATTGTGTAAACAATGTATTACAATTACTGTGTTGTCTAGAGCTGTTCCATTTACATGCTTACAGCCGCCCTCGTGGCATCGCTCCATCTTGCCATAAACCTGGTGTTAATGGCGGGAAAATTATTAGCATTCCCGACAGTCATTGCTGCAGTATTCAGAGGAACCTCCCTTCTGCAGCCTTTACATGCCAGAGATATTTCTGATTATTACTCAATATGTGTGACGGTATTGCTGTCACGCCTGCCTGTAATTACAATAAATGTGTTAATGCTGCATACTGGAAAATGGCCAGCAACCCGCGTGCAGGCATGTTTCCTGCACTGCTGCATTGCTGGAGGATTACACCTGACCTACTGGGCTTTAGTTTCAACCGGAACCACCACACACATTACTGTTCTACGTACATCTAGTGTTTTGGATATCCCTGCTGCAATAAAAATGTTCGCTGCTCCATAGGGCTTGGTGCACTCTACATCAGATACCTAAAATAAATAGATAAAATACGTTTTACACGTGTTGACGTGTAGCCTGCTACATGCTCCATTCTTCATGCAGTGCCATGCCGCGTGTGCAGTATTTCGATTTTTATACAACAATTTTATCCCGCTTTTCTACTTTTGTACAATAGAGAAACTAGGCCCACCGGGGGCAAAGGATGTGAAATAATTTGCCCAGTATTATTACACAGTGTGGGTAAGTATGGGTGTCGGGATTTAAAACTAATGTGCGAGAGTTAAAACTTTGTTCACTCCAACAATAAATCCACAAACCTCTGTACAGGAATAACCACAGATCAAGCTAACCCTAAATCCTATCATGAAAGTATTCACAACGCTGAAAATAGGCTTTAAAATACGTTTGGCACTAAATAAATATGTACTCAAACTAACTGAAATAAACATTTTAATATTGATGTATATATTTTCATGACGATAAACATTCTAATTAAGCTTTATCACCCATAAATGGTCCCTGTGAAGCATATTACATACGTGAGGATGATTGGCTGCACGCCTCCAGCCAGCCCAAAGTGCACGGTGTGTACAATTATCCCTGCAGACGCAGAGGGCGGCTCGTCACCTCCCTCCTCCACGCCCCCGTGACTCTGCTGACGTAAACGCTGTTTACTGTGCGACGGCAGCACCAGCAGCGCCTGTCTGCTCTCTGCGTGATTCAGTGGTTGCAGGGATGGTTGTAAATGACTGTTCCATTGTTCTGCAATGACTGTCTCGTTGTTCTGTAATAACAGTCTCACTGATCAGCCGTAGCTGTCTCTGTTTTGCAGTAACCGTTTCTCTCTTCTGCTGTGACTGTCTTTTCTTCCATTGCCGTCTTTCTGTTCATCAATGGCTCTCTCACTGCTGTTCTGCTATAGATGTCTCTTTGTTCTCCAACTGCTGTCTCACTGCTCCTTCTGCTACACCTGTCTCTCTGTTCTGCAATGGCTATTTCACTGTTACTTATGCTATAGCACGGCTGTCTCACTGTTCTTGTAATGACTGTCACTGTCTCATTGTTCTGCAATGACTGTCTCACTGTCCAGCTGTGGCTATTTCCGTGATCTGCAGTGGCTGTCTTTGTTCTGCCATAGCCGAATCTCTCTTCTGTTGTGACTGTTTTTCTTTTCGTCCATTTCTGGCTCTCTGTTTTGCAATGGCTGTCTCACTGCTCCTTCTGCTGTAGCTGCCTCTCTCTTTTTCAACGACTGTCTCAATGTTCCTTCTGCTACAGCTATCTCTGTCTTGTAATGGCTATCTCACTGTTACTTCTGCTATTGCATGGCTGTCCCTCTGTTCTTCAATGACTGTCTCACTGTTCTGTCTCATTGCTCTACAATGATTGTCTCGCTGACCAGCTGTGGCAGTCTCCGTGATCTGCAGTGGCCGTTTCTGGTCCCTGACGTCTGTCTCTTCTGCTGTGACTTTCTTTTCTTCCATTGCTGTGTCTCTGTTCTGCAATGGCTGTCTCGCTGCTCCGTCTACTATAGCTGTCTCTCTGTTCTGCAATATCTGTCTCACTGTTCCTTCTGGTATGGCTGTCTCTCTGTTCTGCAATGGTTGTCACACTGCTCTGTCACGGGCGTCTTTCTGTTCTGCTAAGAGTCTTTCTCCGTCCACGGCTATCTCTCTGTTCATTCTGCTATGGCAGCCTCCCCTCTGCCATGAGTTACTCTCTGATCTGACTTGGCTGTCTCTTCCATCTGATATGTCTGTCTCTGTATCTTGCTATGAATGTCTCTTTACTCTGTCATGGCTCAGGCTGTCTCTCTGTTCCTTTTGCTATCGCTGTTTCTCTGCTCTGCCTGTCCGCCGCTCTCTCCACCCTTCTCTGTGTTCTGGTATGGTACCATACATACCATTGTAAACAGAATATCGCCTGACATAAATAGCTTGACATAACTTTCGTGTCCTAAATATGATTTGCACTAATATCGCCCCACTGGAGTTAATAATAGAACATCTGCCGCCATCCAGCCACCACTCCCCTCCCTCGCCTCCACCGAGCAAATTGTGTTTAGGACACAACATCCTCAGTTTCCCTTTACGCTGCAGTTTCTGTCCCTCTTCTCTATATTTCCAGCCTCTGCCACGGCTCCGATTACGCCTGACGGTGCTTGTTTCTCTGTACCCTTATTCCCGAGGTGGCTCTGCTGCTGTGTCTCTGTCCTCGTGACCGTCCTGCCATTGGGCTCTCCCTCTCGGTCTCTATATAGTTCCAGCACTATCTGTGCCTCCCTGCCTCTCACTGTCTCCTATCTTAGTTCAGTCCGTACCTGCTCTGTTAGAGGGTATGTTTTTTTAATGACAATGTCTCTTTCCTGCTGTTTTCAGCATCTCGAGCTTCCCCAGCATCTCCACCTACTCTCTTCCTGCATTCGTTTCCCGCCTGGAAGGAGCCTGCGTTTCAATTGGTCCAAAGGGCCGTCCAATGAAAGGGTGCTGCTTCGATGACTGTCGCTATGGGATCAGAGGGGTTAAAAGCAGACCGAGTACGGCTTTGTGAGCCAGCAACACCACAGCAGAACTCGGTGCAGATTAACCTTTTACCAGGATGACATCACGGCATCAGTATTACCTCCCACCTCTGTACTGTCAGATTACCACTTTATCAGGGTGACACTAGGGCATCGGTTTTATCGGTATTATCATTCGCTTCTGTTCAGAACAGATTATAAAGCTATCACCAGGGCCTCCAATATTATCGTTCATCCACAGGCCATGCTCAGGATGAGACCAAAACTGCAACGGCGTTCCAATGATTCACTTCAGGACCAAGATCTCAAGTGGTCCCATGCTTATTTCATTTTGCATTCTGTGTAGGAAAGTAGGATCTTTCGGGCATAGTTACCACCTAGGTTTTGCCTGGTGTAATTGTGTTTGGACTATAGTACACTGGGATCCTGCTAACCAGGACTCCAGTATGCTCTCTCCCCTAAAATTGACTTGGTAAGGGTGTCCTTCACCCACCATTGGCATACTGGGGTAAGTCCCTGGTAAATGGCACTTACGGACCCAGGGCATTGGTACTCCAGGGGTCTCCCATGGGCTGCAGCACGTATTATACCACTCATGAAAGCCCATGCAAACCGTGTCTACAGGCCTTCCATTGTAGCCTGCGTGAAATGGTGCATACACCTTTCATTTTCGATATAAGGCTTGCCTTATATCATGGTCACTGCACTTGGACACTGCGTCACCCCTATGGCAGGCTCTTCACCCCAAGGGCAGGGTGTATGGTTCTGAGTGTGAGGGTACCCCGGCATGAGCAGTAGAACCACTACAAACCCTAGACTCCATTCTCTGGGCTTTGTAAGTGCGTGGAAGCCATCTTAAGGTATATAGTGGACACTGGTCAACACAAGATGTCCAACTACATAATGGCTTCACCGAACCTAGGCATGTTTGGTATCAAACATATTGGAATCATACAACTACACTGATTCCAGTGTTAGTTGGATCATACCATGTATTTTGGGGGTTCCTTAGAGGATCCCCCGATATGCCTGTACAGCCTTCCAGGGTCTGCACGCCAGCCTGCGCTGCTGCCGACCCTAGACACTGTTCTGCTCTCCTGCTGATGAGCCTAACTCAAGCACGGGACGGCAGAACAAAGGATTCCTGTAGGGGAGAGGTGTGACCACCTCTTCTTTTGGAATTTGTGTCTCTGGGCTGAGGTGGTCTCTGAGCACCACCAGACTGCTTTGAAGGGCACACTTGGTGCCCTCCTTGCATAAACTGGTTTGCACCAGTACAGAAACCCTTGGTTCCCGCTCTGGTGTGAAACTGCACAAAGGACAGGGGAGTGACCAACCCCCTGTTCAGCTCCTCCTTTGGGGAGGTGCACAGCACTCTGCCAGGTGGCCGCTTGATTCTGCCATTTTGGAAACAAGATGGGCAGTGGCCCCAGGAGGATCTGACTGGTTAGGCCAGCTAGGTGACATCCTTGACCCCCTCTGATAGGTAGGTCACCGTAGACTGTGTCCAACCCCCTTTCCGGGTTACTTAAGGGTTCCCCTGAGGGTGGGACCCTAGACTCTACAAGGAACTCTCTGCAAGACACTTCTGCAACCTGGCCTCCGTAACAGCTCCTGGTCTGCTTTAGGAACTGAAACAATACTGTATCCATTTGGGAGGGCTTCCACTGCAGAATTGTTTCTCCAGCTCCTGCAAGAATTCTGCAACATCCGTGGCTGTGCATCCTCCAGGGTTACAAGGACTCTGCCTGCATCAGGAAGCAAGATGGAATCTCTCTTGGAGTGAAGGAGTCACACCCCTACATCTGTAGGCACCTGTACGGCAACGGCCGGATTGTGGACCCTTCTGTCCCACAGACATCGAAAGGCTCTACAACACAGTTGGTGGTTCTGTGGCCCTCTCCAGGTCCAACATGTCTTCTGTCCAACTTGGAAGAAGTTGGGCCCTTGCTGTAGCCACTGGGATGGAACCCCTCTGCCCGCAACCTTTGCTGTTACCAAGGCTTGTCGACTCTTCCTCCCGAAGACCTTTGAGCTCCAAGAAGCCCCGGCTTCAGCACTTTGCAACTCCAAGAACCGAAACCTCCCTGCAACTCCTGCGGTGTGGGACTCCTTCTTTGTTGTGCTGCTGAGGCCTCCCTGTGACTCCCTGTGCGTGTTCCCAGTGGGTCCTTGTGGTGGCTCCAATGATTCCTCCTGGCTCTCTTGCTTGCTGAGGGCCAGTCCTGACTCCCCTCCAAGGGTTGATTCGTTTGGACCTTGCTAGTCCCTAAAATCCTGCAAATTTCCATGCAGCTTTTTCCTGCTTTTGCCAAGACTTGTTGGTGGTTCTACTGACTACTGAGCCCCGTCCATTCCCGTGACCAACGTGGGACAGCTCGTGCGCAACTCCAAGGATCTCCTGCATCACCTGGACTCCACAGCTGTGCTTCTTCCATCAGGAACTTCTCCCCAAGAAGGGTGGGCATTGCCTACCTGCACCGCCTGGATATCTCAGAGTGGTCTGGATTCTGCTGTCTTCTTTTTCAGGTTCCTCTTGTCCAGAACCTGCCCTTGGGTTCCATCGACCTGGTCCACGGGCTTCAACAGCAGCTGGGCAAACGAGGCTCCCATTGACTCCAACCAATGTTTCCTATGCTACTTTACACCAATGCACCCGGGTTCCCTGGTGTAGGTATTCCACTTTCCTGGGTATCCACGGGTGGGGGGCACTATCAAATCTTCCTTGTGCCACCTGGTTTCCTCGGGGTCCTCTGGAAAGGGTCCCTAACCCTAAAAATTGCTTCCGCAACGGTCCTGTGTTAGTCTGTGGGACAACCGGCTAGATAACACCTTTGCTTACAGGTGCGTGGGGGATTTCTACTACTTAACTTGGGTATTTTCATACTTCTCCAGCCCCTGGTATCTTAACACACTTACCTTGAATGGACACCTCCATTCTTATATCACTTTCTTAGTATATGGGTTGCCCCCCCCCCCCATAGGGTCCCAGGTATTTCTATGCTTTTCCTGCTTGTGTATTTGTTGTGTGTAGATATCTCCAAGTGGAGATATACCAAAGTTAGGCTAGTACTAGTGTTATATTAAAGACTATTTTTGTAACAGCTGGTGTGGTTCATTCTTGTATGAACATCACTGACTGACTATTGTGGTATTGCAAGTAATTTGCACTTCTCCCTGATAAGCCTGAGCTGCTCTCCACAGCTACCCCTAGAGAGCTTTGATTATATAGGCACCAAAATACTATCACTAAGAGTTACATGGGCTCAGTATAGGGTGCCATACCATAGGTGTACACCATAAACTCAGACAGTCTCCTACTCGCAAAATTTACAATTGATAAATAACTCTAAACAGCAACAATAAAAAACAAGCATTTGCAATGCAATAGGTCTCACATTTGCAGGAGTTAGAGCTATTGGCGTTCTAAATGCATAATTGAACTTTTATTGCTACATAAATTGGTCAACCCTGCTTTATAATTTGGTCCTTTCCTAACAATTCCAGTGGGCCTGCATATAACTAAAGCACTTCCATTTACCTTCTTCCCCTACCTACAGGAATAAAATGAAAATGTTCCATTTAGCATCCTAATTTAAATATAATTTAGGCAACATCTGTTTTTGTAGCTTGACATTGGAGGTGTTGGTAACTGATCAATGAGTAGTGACCTCAATTTTCATACATTCCATTGCAACTTGCAATTAGAATGGTATGCCTCTTTTACAACCCTTCTTAATTGCGATTTGAAATGGTTTGCAAAACCCATTTTGCGATTAACCCGTTCGCTGCCAGGCCTTTTCCCCCTCCTGTGCCAGGCCTTTTTTTGGCTATTTGGGGCAGTTTGCGCTTAGGCCCTCATAACTTTTTGTCCACATAAACTAGCCAAGCCAAATTTGCGTCCTTTTTTTCCAACATCCTAGGGATTCTAGAGGTATCCAGACTTTGTGGGTTCCCGGAAGGAGGCCAAGAAATTAGCCAAAATACAGTGAAAATTTCGTTTTTTTAAAAAAAATGGGAAAAAGTGGCTGCAGAAGAAGGATTGTGGTTTTTTCCTTGAAAATGGCATCAACAAAGGGTTTGCGGTGCTACAATCACCAGCTTCCCAGCTTTCAGGAACAGGCAGACTTGAATCAGAAAACCCAAATTTTCAACACAAATTTGGCATTTTACTGGGACATACCCCATTTTTACAATTTTTTGTGCTTTCAGCCTCCTTCCAGTCAGTGACAGAAATGGGTGTGAAACCAATGTTGGATCCCGGAAACCTAAACATTTCTGAAAAGTAGACAGAATTCTGAATTCAGCAAGGGGTCATTTGTGTAGATCCTACAAGGGTTTCCTACAGAAAATAACAACTGAAAAAGAAAAATATTGAAATTGAGGTGAAAAAAACAGCAATTTTTCTCTACGTTTTACTCTGTAACTTTTTCCTGCAATGTCAGATTTTCGAAAGCAATATACCGTTACGTCTGCTGGACTCCTCTGGTTGCGGGGATATATAGGGCTTGTAGGTTCATCAAGAACCCAAGGTACCCAGAGACAATAAATGAGCTGCACCCTGCAGTGCGTTTCCATTCTATACCGGGTATACAGCAATTCATTTGCTGAAATATAAAGAGTCAAAAATAGCTATCAAGAAAACCTTTGTATTTCCAAAATGGGCACAAGATAAGGTGTTGAGGAGCAGTGGTTATTTGCACATCTCTGAATTCCGGGGTGACCATACTAGCATGTGAATTACAGGGCATTTCTCAAATAGATGTCTTTTTTACACACTCTCTTATATTTGGAAGGAAAAATGTAGAGAAAGACAAGAAGCAATAACACTTGTTTTGCTAATCTATGTTCCCCCAAGTCTCCCGATAAAAATGATACCTCACTTGTGTGGGTAGGCCTAGCGCCCGCGACAGGAAACGCCCCAAAACGCAACGTGGACACATCACATTTTTTGAAAGAAAACAGAGGTGTTTTTTGCAAAGTGCCTACCTGTAGATTTTGGCCTCTAGCTCAGCCGGCACCTATGGAAACCTACCAAACCTGTGCATTTTTTAAAACTAGAGACCTAGGGGAATCCAAGATGGGATGACTTGTGGGGCTCTGACCAGGTTCTGTTACCCAGAATCCTTTGCAAACCTCAAAATGTGGCTAAAAAAACACATTTTCCTCACATTTTGGTGACAGAAAGTTCTGGAATCAGAGAGAAGCCACAAATTTCCTTTCACCCAGCGTTCCCCCAAGTCTCCCGATAAAAATGATACCTCACTTGTGTGGGTAGGCTTAGCGCCCGCAAAAGGAAATGTCCCAAACCGCAACATGCACACATCAAATTTTTTGAAAGAAAACAGAGGTGTTTTTTGAAAAGTGCCTACCTGTAGATTTTGGCCTCTAGCTCAGCCGGCACCTAGGGAAACCTACCAAACCTATGCATTTTTGAAAACTAGAGACCTAGGGGAATCCAAGATGGGGTGACTTGTGGGGCTCTGACCAGGTTCTGTTACCCAGAATCCTTTGCAAACCTCAAAATGTGGCTAAAGAAACACATTTTCCTCACATTTTGGTGACAGAAAGTTCTGGAATCAGAGAGGAGCCACAATTTTCCTTCCTCCCAGCGTTCCCCCAAGTCTCCTGATAAAAATGATACCTCACTTGTGTGGGTAGGACTAGCGCCCACGAAAGGAAATGGCCCAAAACACAACGTGGACACATCACATTTTTTCATAGAAAACAGTGCCTACCTGTGGATTTTGGCCTGTAGCTCAGCCGGCACCTGGGGAAACCTAGCAAACCAGCGCATTTTTGAAAACTAGAAACCCAGGGGAATCCAAGATGGGGTGACTTGCGGGGCTCTGACTAGGTTCTGTTACCCAGAATCCTTTGCAAACATCAAAATTTGGCCAAAAAAACACTTTTTCCTCTCATTTCGGTGACAGGAAGTTCTGGAATCTGTGAGGAGCCACAAATTTCCTTCCACCCAGCGTTCCCCTAAGTCTCTCGATAAAAATGGTACCTTACTTCTGTGGGTAGGCCTAGCGCCCATGAAAGGAAATAGCCCAAAACACAACGTGGACACAACACATTTTTTCACAGAAAACATAGGTGTTTTTTGCAAAGTGCCTACCTGTGGATTTTGGCCTCTAGCTCAGCCGGCCCCACGGGGGGCAGAAATGGCCTAAAATAAATTTGCCCCCCCAACCCCCCCCCCCGGGAGCGACCCTTGCCCATGGGGTCGCTCCCCCTGCGTGACTTTGGCGCCAAAAAACAAATCCCCGGTGCCTAGTGGTTTCTGCCCCCTTGGGGGCAGATTGACCTAAAATTGGCCAATCTGCCCCCAAGGGGGGCAGAAATGGTCTAAATACAATTTTCCCCCCAGGGGAGCGACCCTTGCCTAATGGGTCGCTCCCCATCTCTAAAAAAAACAAACAAACCAAAAAAAAAAACATAACATTTTTTTTGCCCTGGCGCCTAGAGGTTTCTGACCCCCCTGGGGGCAGATCGTCCTAATAATAGGCCGATTTGCCCCAGGGGGGGGGCAGAAATGGCCTAAAATAAATTTGCCCCCCCAACCCCCACCCCCCCCGGAGCAACCCTTGCCTACGGGGTCGCTCCCCCTGCGTGACATTGGCGCCAAAAAAAAAATCCCCGGTGCCTAGTGGTTTCTGCCCCCTTGGGGGCAGATTGACCTAAAATCGGCCAATCTGCCCCCAAGGGGGGCAGAAATGGTCTAAATACAATTTGCCCCCCAGGGGAGCGACCCTTGCCTAATGGGTCGCTCCCCATCTCTAAAAAAACAAACAAACCAAAAAAAAAATTGCCCTGGCGCCTAGAGGTTTCCGCCCCCCCTGGGGGCAGATTGGCCTAATAATAGGCCGATCTGCCCCCGCGGGGGCAGAAATTCTGAGTTTGGCGGTCGGCAGAGGCTGCCCGCCATACTCAAACCACCAGTAGACTGCCATTGCAGTATGAACACTGCCCGCCCTGTAAAGAATTCACAGCAGGGCCGACCAGCAGAAACATCGTTTACGCCCGCCGGCCCTGCAGTGAACAGGGCCTTAACATTGACGCCGGCTTGTAAGCGAGCCAGTGCCAATGTGGCGGTGCGGCGGGTGCAGCAGCACCCGCTGCGCTTTCCACTGCCTGTAATTCAGGCAGTGGAAAGCACAATGGGGCTGTCCATGGGGGTCCCTGCACTGCCCATTCCAAGTGCATGGGCACTGCAGGGGCCCCTCACTTTCCGTCAGTCTTTGTATGGCAGGGCTACCGCCATGCAAAGGCTGGCAGAAAGGGGACTCATAATCGCCAGGGCAGCGCTGTCCTGGTGGATTACAACCGCAGAGACTCCGAGACTGGCAGCAATCTGGTGGTGCCAGCGGTCCAACTGTGGTGCTTTCGCCATAGTCGTAATGTCGTTGTCAGACTGCCACTTTGGCGGATAATGAGACCCTCAGTGTTTGCTGCTGCCGGCAGAGAGGCCACCTTCCTTCCCTCCATCACCGCTCACTGCCTCTCCAGCGGGCTCTTCCTTGGGCACGCCTCCGAGCTGGCCTTTCTGGCTGTAGGTGCCAATGCAAAACCACCTGGCACAGTGCATACAGCATATTCAAGGAAAGATGTGCATGCCAACAGAAAACTACTTGGCACACTACATGCAGTGCATGCAAGGAAAACTGTGTGCAAACACAAAACTACCTTGCAAGGTGCGTGCAGCACATACAAAGAAAGATTTGTGCGCCTTTGCATTCATGTAGCAGTACAGAAAACACGTACAAATAAAGATTTGAGTGTCAGTGTAAAATTACTAGCAATCAGAAAATCTCAAAACTTCAGAAGGATATCACCAGATTCAGTAGAGAAAAGGTATATCCATATATCCAAGAGGAATTCAAGACAGATGTGCAGTCTCGTTCCTCAGACAAGTCTCAACCCTCTTTCAAAAAACCACGGAACAATAGTAACAGCTCATCCTCAGATGAATGGAACACGGATGATAATATCCCCCCTCAACCGTTTTACAATTATCCCCCATTTCCTGTCAGACATCAAATGCCCTGGCAGCCACCTTACCCTTTTTACCAACCTCGCCCTATGATGCCCTTCATGCCTTTTTTAGGCCAAGGCCAGAGCAGAGGAAGAGGCAGAAGAAGAGGCAGACGCGTGCAATGGGACAGGGAGGAACCACAGATGATCACCAGGAGCCAGGGCAAGAACCAACCTCTGAGAACCTAGTGGTAAACCTTTCTACTAGACACCTCACTGACATTGAAACCACAGTGCTCAATCGAGGACTTGGATTTGTTCCCACACCTACTGAGGATTTTTTTAGACTTAACTGTGAACTCTCACAATTCTTCAGAAAAATTTGGTTACAATTCTACTTCCAAGACAAACCATCTGACGGCATACAGACTGACTCTGGACTAAGACCAAAGTCTATGTTTGTTCCCCCTCCAGCAGCCATCCCGTGCGAAGTTCTAGCATTTGAGAAAGCGGTCTTGACTGACCATGCTGCAATACATCCCAAACGCCCCTTTATCAACATCTCTACAATTGAAAGGAGAGCTTTAGGGACACTTGCTAACGATACCTCCATTGTTATTAAACAGGCAGACAAGGAAGGGGCAATCGTGATAATGAATACTGAGGACTATCGGCAAGAATGTTTGTGTTTGCTGAGTGATAGCACCTATTACGCTAAGATTACGCATGACCCTACACCAAGATTACAATCTCAGATTAGGGCTATGATCACAGAAGCATCTAACAACGCTAGGATCTCCCCAAAAGAGGCGGCTTTTCTGGACACAACCAACTCCAAAGACCCATATTTCTATTGTCTTCCTAAGATTCACAAAGGCATATTACCGCCCCCGGGACGTCCAATTGTGTCTGTTGTTGGCTCTATTTTAGAACCATTGTCCATTTTCTGCGACCACTTCTTGCAGCCACTGGTAAAGGAATCCTCCACTTACCTACAAGATACCAAGGATGTATTGAATTTGACTGAGTCGATTAACGACACAGTTGATGTCCACGGTTTAATTACCCTGGATGTCGAGGCCCTGTATACAAATATACCACAGCACGCGACACTACAGGTAGTTGAATCAACACTACAGGACGGCAGTGACAATCTAACATCACCTGTTTCATTTATAATGCAGTGTGCCACATTGGCACTGACAGAAAATTTCTTTCAGTTTGAAGATCAATTTTACCATCAGATAAGGGGTACTTGCATGGGAAGCACCTTTGCTCCAGGCTTGGCTTGTCTCTATATGTATAATTTTGAAAAACAATTTATTCTACCTACTACCAATCCGTTTTTGCCAACATTAAACTATGGCGTTGTTATATTGATGATGTCCTGGTAGTGTGGCACGGCTCTCTAACAACTGCTGACATCTTTATAGATTGGGTTAATACACTCAACCCCTTTTTGAAATTTACATCCATGGTGTCAACCAAGGAATTCAATTTCCTGGATCTACTGATCACGATTCACAGGGGCAAATTAACAACCAGTCATATCACAAACCAACTGATCGCAATAGTCTCCTGACATATGACAGCCATCATCCAAAATCTTTACGTGATAACTAGCCGTTTGGTCAATTTTTAAGATTACGACGCAATTGCAGTTCAGCCCAGGTGTACAACACCCAAGCTGATGATCTACAAACCAAACTATTATCACGACACTATCCTCAGTATATTGTCAACCGAGCTTGCAAGAGAGCTAGAAACAACAATCGGGAAGCCTTACTCCTACCTAGTACTAGGGACACCGACAAGATGTTGACGTGTGTGTCCACTTTTACTCCCCTATCGAATGAGATAAAAAAACTGATCAATAAGAGATGGCCGATTCTCACAAGTGGGGGCAATTCCATCCCTAGTCCTCTTTTCGCATTTAAACAATCACAAAATATCAAGAACTTGGTAATACATACCCGTCCCAAAAGCATTGTTCAGACACAATCAACCCTTTGGAATCTTCCCCCTGTGATGGGGCATTATCCTTGTGGACATTGTAATGTTTGCCCTTTGACTAGCCATGTCAAGACCCTTGAATTGGAACCGATAGGTCAATGGCACCTGACCAAACACACTAACTGCAACACAAAGAATTGTGTTTATATGATTACATGTCCTTGTGGTCTACGATATGTCGGGATGACCTCCAGACCCGTTAAAATACGGATCAATGAACATAGGAGCAACATCAGGTGCGGACGTGTCACCACGAAATTATGTGCCCACTTCCTAGAGACACCTCACAGTCCAGACGACTTACGTTGGGTGGTCTTGGAATCCCCCAGATTCATCAACGACTCTTCACACTCATGGACAGACTCGAACAACGTTGGGTATTCAAACTTCATACTAATACCAATGGTTTGAACGATGACATACCATGGGTATCATTGTCCCGGTAGTTCCTTCCTGATAAAGTGGACGGTCCCTGGGATTTTTCCTTACGTAAACTGAATCAGGGCAATCCCACACTAACTAGTGTTTATATTCTGACTAGTTATACACGATCCCCAGACTTCCTCTGAAGTCCATGGTCTTTTTAGACATGGTATATGACAGGCCCTACTGTTATAAAGGTATTCTAGAGGTCTCTACGGATCTCTTCAGCCAACTGCCTACTAGGCTATGCATTATGTGCATCGGCGATAAGGGAGTCACTCATATGGCTGTTAGTGGTCACCATGTGACTGTTCTCTTTATTTTTTGTCATCGCCACCACTTTTATTACAGCGATATATAACTGACCATAGTTATGGATAGGCACTGTTTTTCCTTTACCAATGTGTTTCTCTAAAAAAAAGACATCTCCCTCTATTTTTTTCATTTACCAGTGTGTGTTTTTCAATATATCCTCGATACTAACCAGTTATTACCAAATGCAGCTATTCCAACATGGCCGCCAACAATACCTACAGGGTTGCCCCTTGTTTATTTCCACGATTGACCGCATTCAGGTCTAGTCCGTTTTCTTTTCCTACAGCAAAAACACCACGTGACGCGGAAGAACGTTGTCTCCGCGTCGCGTTAATTTTAAATACAATCAGGGTACTCCCGGTCAACGCATTTTTGGGAGAGCACACCGAGGACAGGTGCAACGGACTGTTACCACCAGCACTCAAGTAAGTGGTTCGTTTGCCTCCTCAAGATTGTGGGGTTTTTTTAGCACTAAGGTGCTATTTTTACGACTTTAGCACTAGGTTACCTAAGGAACCTGACTCCTTCCACATTTATTTATACAGCGTTGACGAAGAGTTGGGGCGCTTCGCGCCGAGCGTCACGCTCGTTTTTGATTGTTCCTTTGGCTCTCAGATGCCTCTCCAGCGCGGCGCCGGTTTTAAAATTTCCATACGACCGGCAACAGGCTATCTTCCTCAGGCGCTGCATGGAGTTAACTCTGGCCTCTTAGAGAGCTGGGAACATTTGTTAAGGTGCTCCCTAGATGCTAGAGGCACTGTCATAAACTGTAGTCTGGTGAGGTCGCCATTGACTACATGCCTAAGATTGACACGTAGCCAGAGAAAGAGTTCCAGGAAGCATCTATAATTTATGGCATCGGTGAACTGGGAAATAAAGCTGGTTGACATTAATTAAAATGTTTTTATACCCCTGTCTACCGTTTATTACAGTTTTATGAAAGTAGCCGCCGCACAGTATAAGAGGCATTTGTGTTCAAACCCCACCCTGTCTTTACTGCCTTTCAGTGAATGTTCATCCCTTCCTAACTTAGGCAAGTGGACACAGCGTAACAGCAGTATCTTTACCAATGTAGCATTGTTTATTGTGGCAGCATATACAGCACTATATTAGTTGGATTATAACATACACTGAATCAATTTTCTAATGCAAAATGTTATATTTGAATTTCTATTAGTAGTGACTGTTTGGGACATGCTATTTCCCAAGGGGCCCCCGAAGGAAGAGGGATGGTAAGCAAATGATTTTACTTGCTCTAAACACTAGGGACTACCACCTCTTTGCTCACTGGTTTATCACTGGTGTTATGTTAATTTAACAGTGTATATTGATTATATATATTGTACTTATTGTTTTCTAGGGCGACCTTTTTTGTTTAAATTTTTTGACAGACAGTTTACTCAAATGTAAGTGACTGCAATACATTTTCATACACACACTAAGTAGTTTTCCCTTCACTTATTATAAGTCAGGAGAAGTTTATTTGATTGTTGGTCCTGAAGAACCATTATAG